>NW_010101943.1:0-40519 GCF_000699245.1 Pterocles gutturalis
TCATTCTTACCCATAAGCATTCAAATTTAGGCATACATTCTCATCAAATTTACTCAAGCACCCTAAAACACTCCAGTCTTCACCAGTAATATGCAGGGTATAGAAACAACGTGCCAGGCTGGTAAAGGAGATGCATTTTGGATGATTTATGTAACTTCTCTACATAGATTGAAGGGGAAGTAAGCCCTAATTATGTGTATTTACAAATTAGCACAAGATTTAAGCTATTTATAAATGGACATCCTGCATAAAAAGCTTCTCAGAATAATTGGTTTGTTAGGAGTATTGCTCAGCAGTAGATACAAGCTGACTTTTCCTGTTAAATATTTCAACATTTGATTCAGTTTGTTGTGAACAGTTTGTAACTCAATAAACTATAATGGAAACGATCGTTTCCTTTGTCACAGACGGTGTGTTCCAGACAGTTTAGTCATAAACCACCTTTTCTATCATAAAGGTGCATTTGTATCTTTGTAAATTTTAAACTTTTGATACTTGCTTTAGGTAGAAATGAAGAGTGAGTTACGCATCATCTGCCCGTCAGAGCTTGCGTCCGCTAACAGTAATCTGGAAGCTGCTGTTTCTGAGAAGTTCTTGCGTTGAAGGGTGCATTAGAATTAACGTGCCTGGCTGATTCACTGGCTGGAGAGGGAGGATAAAGCAGCAGAGGCAGAACTTTGTTTTGCAGTGTTGAAGTGCATCACCAGATTACATTTCTTTCCCTTAAACTTCATTCCTGCAATACGCTGGTTTGTAATGATCCGAGAGAAATCAATGCGCTTTTTGGAGATATGGTTATAAGCTGCAAAGTGAAATATAATACTGTATAGAGATTTTAAAATTTGATTTCTTTGTACTGGATTTGAATAATCCATCAGATTGATGATAATAGGTCTTTTTCAGGTTTTTAGAAAAACTTGATTTGTGATCAAATTGAGAAATGTGTTGTCAGCCCCAAACACTAGTTTTTTGATTTGATGCCTTAAGGGCTAAACCATAAAATTGTGGAAAATACAGTACATTGGCAAACTAGTTCAGTCCCTATAGCTGAATTAAGCTGAGAGATGTAGTTAAATAAAAAAGAGGTGATTCTTCTTTCATGACAGGGAGGGGATAAATCATAGATAAGCTTGCTCTTCATTGAGTTAGGGTAGGAAGCTGTCAGAAATGCAAAATGACTGTTCACAAATTGTAACTTATGTGGCAATACCAGCCCATATGCATATCACAACATTGCTGCTCTAAGAGTTAGGCTCTTAAAAGTCATACTGGCATACTTCGTTATTTGTAGACTGAATGAAGATCTGGTCTCAAATCTCTCTCAAAACTTTTATGTGTAATCTTTAATGCAGAAACTGTGAAATTAATACTAGCGAAAAGTATATCTTAAGTACTATAAAAGTGAATGTTGTGTATATAATAGATGTAAATATTTGAAAGATTTAAGTAAAACTGCTCCAATCTAAACATTACTATTTTGCAGACAATTTGTTTATTGTTTGGTAAGGTAGTGTAGACTGGTTTAATGTGTTAAGAGGCTTAACATCTGTGCTTATCCATCAAAACAATCCTGCAGGCTCGTTTTATCCATTTCTCAGGAGTCTAAGGAACTGCGCGGTTTTATCCATTTTATCCATGCATCCGCTCATCTGAAAATCTGTCAATTGTTTTTGTACATGACTTGTTCATTGTTACGATGTATGTATTTAATTGCATATATTCTTTTCATAGGCCTTCATATGGCAAAAAAAGACAGTGCTTCTGAAACCAACTTTATGGCTACTAACAGAGGAAAAACTGTACCTGCAAAAGATGGTAACTAAGTTCTTTTTATTTTTTTAACATCTTGAGAAAAATTTTGGGTAGGGCAGAGGAAGTATTATTACTGCCTTACCTCTCTAAAAGTCCTGTATCTACAGCATAAAAAAAGTTGCCTTGCTTGTCTGTATTCAAGTCCCAAGCAGGCTGTGCATGTTCAGTTTACTAGGAGTAATTTGTGTGGATGTTTGGCTGGCATTCTGTGTTGGTTTGGTAACATCTTCTATGCAAATGCGTGGGCAGGAATATAGACAAGCCCATAAAGCTGAAAGCTGTCTCTTACTTAGTAAATGATCTTACAGGAGAATCTCTAGAATTACCTTCTTAGGTTTCTGAGTGACACCTTTTGCCCTTTATCATTACTGCTTAGATTTTGACGAAGAACTGTGCATGCATTCTGCTGGAATTTTTATTCTCTCCTATATCTGTGTGTTCAAGCTTGCATAATGAAGTGTTACCATCTAATGGCTCTTAACAGTCTTGGCATTGTACCATGGAAGACTCATAATAACAAACTTCAAATAAGAACAGCGAAACACTAGCTTTTTAAAAATTTGCTTTTACATATGAATCATTCTCTGCAATTATCTAGTTTCACAATTGAATAGCGACTTCTGCTGCATTAATATTTTGTGTGCTGAACGTTAAACATCAAGAAACCTCACTTTCAGAGGTGTCTTTAACAAACTGTAAAAATCAGGTCTCCTTTGAAGTTTTGTCTGTAAAATCAGAATACAAGTGTTGGTAAAAACAGTATTTCTTTGAAGTAATTTGACATGTGACTTTGAATATACTCTTTTCAAAGAAAAGCATCTTTTTAGATCCTGTCAGTGAACAGTTGTAAGGAAGAGACTTGGGGAAGAGACTAGTGTAAGGTATTTAAGCGCTGCTCTATACAATACTTTTTCAGAGATGGGCTGAAAGACTTCTGTAGACAGAGGTTTCCATGATTTTGTTCATGGAGAGCACTTAATGACTTGTTCTTCAGGTTCTGGTCACATAGTGAAGTTAACTGGCAGTACAGTGTCTGAGTTTGATGGGTACAGTATGATATCCACCATTCATAGGACTCCAAAGGCTTTGTAGGCTGTAAATGTGGAGTGGATGCGGAGTGAAGCCTTGTTTTGGGATCTAGGGGTTTATACTGCCATAAGGCAGGTGCAGAACCTTTAGGAAGATCCAACATCCAACTTAGGAAGCAGCTGTCAGTGGTTCTTTGTCAAACAGGAAGGCTGTTTCAGCTTGGAGTTTTCCTGGAGTTTGTGGTGAGTTTGGTAATTTGTTTTGTTTTTTTTTTTTAAATATATTTATATATTTTGACACTAGAGATAAGAGAGTCTGATCATGAAATATGCAGATGATGCCTGACAGATAGCTAACTGGCTTAATACTGAAAAAAAAAACCCAACTCTTCCCCTCAAAAAACCCTTGACAAAGTGGAAAAAAGATCTTGAGCAGGGGGGGGAAAGATGCAGAAGAGTAGGGACAACTGCAAAGTTATGCAGCAAGGCTGAAACAGTCAACTGTATAAATGCACCCTGGGAACGACATGTCTGGTCATAGTTTTGTAGAAGAGGACATGGGGATATTGAGTATTACAAGGTAAACGTGAGTCATCTATGTCATGTTGTTGCAAAAGGGGAAACATCTGGAACGTATAAAAAGGAGTGTCTGAGATACACAAAGTGACCTGGATGCTTTACTTGACTCAGGTAAGGCCTCAGCTAAAAGACTGCGTCTAGTTTTAGACACTGCATTTCAAAAAAGATGTGAACCAACTGGAGAGAATTCAGAGAAGATGCCACAATAACGGGAGGTATACACCGTGATTTAGGAGAAAAGACTGTTGGAATTTGTGATTGTGTGATTAAAAAGACAGAAGATTAAAGGGGTGAAACAGGAGGCGTTCAAATACAAAGAGCAGTGTAACCCACTCTGCATGTGTAACGAGAGTAAGACATCTTGAGCTAAAACTGTGGTAATTTAGGTTTTATATTAGGAGGAAAAAAACCCCTGTAACAGTACAGATAATTATGTGGTGAAATATATTGCTAATTCCTGACATCTCCCTGATGGGAGGTTTTTAAGAACAGGTCAAGTGGTCACCAGTTGGGAGTGATCTAACAAACAGTTGTTTTGCCTGATGGAAGAGGAATGGATCATAGGACCTGCTGAAGGCCCTTCTGCTTTTCTTTCTCCTGCCCTACGCTTTCCCACAAAATGAAGCATCTCAGTGACTAGTTTAGTTTCTGTATTGCTGCACCAGCAGTTTTTGTTGTGTTCGTGCAGGAGTGCGAGGTGGTCTGACCTCCAGTGGATCTGTCACTGGACCGAGTTCTAAATAATAGATGTCTACTATGTGTTTGCAGACACACACATGTGTTTAACCTTGGACTTGAAGTTTTCCTGCTTAGTCAACATTTATTTAGTAATTTGCATTTTCTTTGTCATAGCATAGCCGCAGCCAGTATCTCGAGAGTCTTTATAGGCTTCTGTCCCCAGATACCTGAGCTTTTGCTTTGACCTGCATTTGCCTTTCTGCAGTTCTTTACTGCTTTGCCAAATTGGAGGATTAAATTATATTGAACACGTTAATGCTGTGTTGATATCAAGGTGCTTTGCGAAAACGAATTAAGCCTCTCAGAAGTCTGGAAAGTTTGATTAGCAATATTATTGTGATTTTTCACGTTGAGAAACTGAGGCATAGACATATCTTGCTGTACGCTGCCTCATTTTGGGCAGAAAGGGGGTACGAAAGAACTGGGGAGAGCCTTGGAAAGGAAGAAAGCTGAACATAAATCTTACTGGACAGTTTAGACATTAGGGTTTGCAAATGGAGATAAAAGTGATTTATTTCCCATTCTTATTTTATAGTAGGAATTTTAATATTAATACAGTATGTAATGGAATATAGTAGGCTTTAATCCTGACAATAATTCACTCACATAATATCACCTTCCTTCCACTTCTCATCAAATCTTTAATATGCTGGATGCTGGAAATGTGGTGGTAGGATCTCTTACTACTGAGGCTCCCACATTTTGATAAATATGCTTGGGACTGTTTAGAAGAACTTTCACAGAGTAACAAAGTCGGGGCTTTGGAAACCTATTCCAGCACTCAGGTATCACCTAATTCCCATAGCAGGGTCAGAGGTACCCATGTCATTCCTGACAGGTGTTTGCATAAATGCGGCTTAACAACCTCAAATTTTGGCTCTTTACTTCTGCCCCCTGTGAAGAACAGATAACTATCTTCTTATAGAAGCTTTCCCTTCTGCTTAATCTGTCCTTTTCTGAATATGATCTCTGAAGGACAATTTCCATTTTTGTCTTTTAGGTTTTCCCGGGTACAGCAGCTCTTCCTCTTCTTCTGCCTCCTTGGAAGGCAGACAGAATTACTTCAAGAAGCGGAACTCAACTAGCAGCAATAAAAAGGCAGTGACTCGAGTGTCTTCTGCCCCATCTAAAATAAGTGCTGGTATGGTCTGTTTTACTGAGGTGTGTTTTCGTAGGTGGGAGTTTACTGCTGCATTGAATACTTTTGTAGAAA
Organism: Pterocles gutturalis; assembly: GCF_000699245.1. Lineage (NCBI taxonomy): Eukaryota > Metazoa > Chordata > Aves > Pterocliformes > Pteroclidae > Pterocles > Pterocles gutturalis. Next base: position 5,371 of record NW_010101943.1, read on the forward strand.
TACTTGTGCTGTTTCAGAATCTGAGATAGTTCAAGAAAGACATTTGGGATGCAGTTTAACCATAAACTTAAGTTTGGCAACTTTAAAAAAAGTTTCTTTTAGAATATCTTCAAGAGGAGAGCATTCTTATAGTTAGTCCACTGTACCTTTCAAGGGCAGAGAAAAGGCTCTACTCCGCAGTTTTCATGCTGAAGCAAAGCAATTCTTTTGTCCAAGACACCTTTGCAGTGTGTAGCCATGTGTGTATGCTATGTTAAAGATAGATCCTCTGTTTACTAATCAGTTCGCTCACTATTTTTTTCTTAAATTTTAAAGATATAATGTTGCTAATTTCAGATCTTGTTCTATTGAACAGGGTTGTATAGTTCTCCAGCTACGAGGAAAAATCCTTTTGACGAAGGAGAAATTCAGGTTGGAGAGAGAGTACTGGTGGTAGGACAGAGAACAGGTACTGTTCGATTTTGTGGGACAACAAAATTTGCACCAGGTATGTGCAATTATCTCTGTGTGTGTTGTAGAATCAGTACAGCATAGCTTGCATGTGAGGGCGTGAACATTAAGACAACTCATCTTTTTTCTCGCTCCCTCCAAAAAAATTGTAAATTTACAGGTTTATTTCAAAGTTCTTTCTCTCTCCTATGTTTCATTGAATATATTTTACTCTAATGCAACTGCCAAGAGAAAATAACGGCTTAAAATATGACTTTTACTTTTTCACTAAGATGGCTTAATTAGGCGAAATATTTTAATGTTGGAATTGTAGGTATTGCTACAAAGCTTTCTGAAAATCCTCCACTTAGTTTCCAGAGTGGTGTGTAGTTTATTGAGATCACATGCCTTTACTCCTTACTTTTTGTAGTAAGCCTTTTTGACACAGCTCATCTCTTGCAATACTGGTACAATTATTGTTTCATACACCTGTCTCATTCTTCTTGGTATCTTTAAGAGGGTAATTATGAATATGTAAATCTTAACTAAACAAACCTTTAGGTCACAGGACAGATGAAAAGTTACAAGCATCTCAAAAAGCCCCAACCTCTACCACCATATTCTTATCCTTCTCCCTTTCAGCTCCTACCTCCCTTCCCTTTGCTAAAGAACACATTGCAGTGAAGCCAGGTGTTCTCAAAACAGAAGTGAGTCGTTCTGAATTACGGAAACTATTTTCTAATACTTATTCTTTGTAACCAAATTCTGTGTTCTTTATATTCCTATCTGTAATCTTATTGTAAGTGTAATGCAAAAACAGTTGGTAGGTATTGGTGTATAAGTACCTAGTTTAAATGAAGTCCATTGATTGATACATAAGCAGCAATACTCTGTCTTGACACGTGGTGGCATCAACATTTAAAAATGTTAGAATGACAGGATGCGAGACTGTGGTACAAGCTGCCTACTTTATCATTCTCGCCCCTTTCCCCAGTTGCACTGTAGGCAGTCCTTGCTTAAGATACTGTGATTAACTGATTCTGTGCTTTCGTGTGATCACTCTTACCTTCATGTTGTAGCTTACAAAGTAAAAAAATGAGAAAAGGACTGTTTTTTCCAGGTACACTGTAACAAGTGTAAAATCAGAAAGCTGTTCGACAGTGTAAGCCTACTCCCTCTCCCACCTAAATTAGGGAATGAAATTTTTTGCAAGAAATGCAAGTATTGCAGGAAATGAGGATGGAAGGATCACAAATCTTCACCATTTGCAAAATCTGTAATTTGTAGAAAACATAACAGATGCATTTTTAAGTATTTCAGTTTTAATATATATAAAAGCTCTGGAAGTTACCCATACTTTATTTCTTTTGTTGCAATGGAGAGCTTTATTTAAAACAGGAAGGAGAGAACTTCTGATGTACTGAGGCCTTCTAATTCATAAGCTGTCATTCCTGTGTTTCTTGAGCTGATAATGAGAATTACCATTTTATCCAGTGCCTTAGTACCAAGTGACTTGAATTAAATTTTGAATCTTTTGGGGATGGATAGCATAAGGACTGCTAATGGAGTATGAAATTTAGCACCTTTACATAATTAGCTCACATTTATCACAGGTTATGAATGATCAAGCTTATTAACATCTTGATGCCTATTCAGTGTTCTGTATGAGATGAATTGCTGGCCAGTTCTGATTCTTCCACCCTTCTCTCAATATCATACAACCAGCCTTGCAATTTGTATTAATTATAACTCGCTAGATAGCGAGAGGGAATGAATTAATATCAAACCTTTAATTTCACTGTTGGTGATCTCGGATGAGGCATAAACCGTGTGGTCAGGGGACTGAAGAAGGAAACTTGAACCACCACTGCTCTTCTTTCTTGTCTCTTTTTTGTCAAGTAGCCACTGTCATATTCAATAACACTCTGTTCGGCTTTAGAGTGTGTATATATTGATCTCTCAAGGGTTTTACCTTTTCTATATTAATTAAAATGTCAATAATTTTCTTGACAGCATATAAAATCACTGACATAATTAGATTTATTCTGATATAAATTTTTGCACAGTTACATCGATTATAAATATGTGTAATAAAATAACTATCTAGACAGTTTTTAACTAGAAACTGTTTTCCTTGATGTGCATGAATGCCAACTGTCCAGATGAAGAAAAGCCTGTGGTGTTTTGTTCGAAATACCATGATTTTACTGTTTTGAAACATAGGATTCTGGTGTGGAATTGAATTGGACAAGCCTCACGGGAAGAATGATGGTTCCGTGGGAGGCATTCAGTACTTCAGTTGTCTTCCCAGATATGGTATATTTGCACCACCGTCTCGTGTCCAGAGGTATGCACTGAGATGTTTTAATGCTTGTGTTGCCAAATGCTTTCTTAATACATTTCCAGTGGGAAACAAAGTTTTGTACCAGATATAGAAGAAATAAATGTTTTCTTCTACTAACAGAAGTTTATAACCTCCATTAAATACCTGGTGGGTTTTAGATCAGCTTTTCTGAAAGCAGAGTATAAATTGGAAATGCAGCTTCCCCTGTTTTCTCTTGCAGCCACTTTGTATTTTCATGCCAGGGCCTCTGTTTCTGATGCCGTCTGTGTTCATTAAACCTTACTTTCATGACCTAATCCTGATGCACTGAGCAAAATTCGGCTATAAAAGGAAGTAGCCCCTGGACATGACTGGAAATACTATTCTCATTCCAGCTAACTGCACAGAGGAACAAAAGCGTCCACCACTTTCTAGTCTCTTTGTTAGGTTTCAGGAAGAACATCTGAGGAGCACTGTGCTCTTCCCTCCTGTATTTGTATCCAGTTACTCTGCCAGACATGTTCTTGCGTTTATTTCCCTGAATATCCTAGCGCCGGCAATTTGGTAAAGAACTTGCCTCAAAATGATACATGCTCTCTTGCTGAGTAAAAGACAAGCAACTTGAATAAACTAGTTTGCCCCAGGCACCTCTTACATACCAGCCTGATTACAACAGAAATGTTAGTGTCTCCTGAGGGTGGACAGGGAAGGGAAAGAATCAGAACTGAATTGATGAATGTTTGACAAGAGCTCCACCAGTAGGTGTGTTCAGAGTTGAGTTGAAATGACTTCTTTGTTGTGTTATTGCTTTTCAGACTAACAGGTTCTCTGGATTCTCTCACAGAGACTTCATTGAGTAAAATAAATCACACTTTTCCAGGTAGGAGCATAAGACAGTTGGGATTTGGCTTAGGTAGCCTGCCGCAGGCTACCATTGTACAACCAGAACCTAACTGCACAAAGCCAACTTCTCTGAAAGCACAGTGGATTTTCAATAACCCAAATGCCAGACAGTAGTCTGGCTGGTCCCTTCCTAAAGACATAGCCTGCAGAAGGAACTGTGGAATACCATGTTGTTATTAACCCTGTACTGACAGAGTAATAAAGTCAGCGTTAAGATTGTTGATACTCTTTCCTTATTACTATATTGCATTCTAATCAGCGTTAACCATAAATTGAACCTGCTCCTTAGTCTAAACTGAGATTGATGAAGGGTTCAGTGTAGGGGAGGGGTCCATATGATATTAATAAAACTTCTGTGAGATACATGAAGAACTTTTCTTTTTCCTTACTTAGGCTTTTTGTGAAAAACCTGCTTCAAATTACCCTTGTTTAGTTTCATTTCTGGCCTCTACAAACTTGAATGTGTTATGGATACTTACTTTTATGAGAAGTTTCATCACTTAATTTCCAAACTAGAGGGAAGAATGTATAGCAAATGTGGTGGAAACAGGATGGAAAAAAAAAAAAAGCACAACTAATAGGAGTTCATAAAGTGTTCTGTTTGTTTGGGGGTTTTTTTGTGTGGGTTTGTTTTTGGTTTTTTTAATGAAGTCTTACACAGCTTCTTAACCTTTCCTCTTAGGTTTTAGACGCAGTCTAAGCACCACTTCTGCATCTTCACAAAAGGAGATAAACAGAAGAAACTCCTTTGTTAGGTGAGTGTCTTGAGTTTAAAGTGTCTGGGTGAGCTGGCTGTTAGTTTTACTGTTTCTTCTTCAAAAGAAAATCTTTATGCATGTGTAATATCTAGACCTTTACAGGTTCATTTTTTTCTTCCAAAATGGACCAGTAGTAGACTATTTTTCCGTGGGTATCTATGGTGCAGTCCTTGGATGCAGGTTGGCATTAAAATAGTTTTCCAGTTGCTCATCACTGCATATTCTCCAAAGTCTTGTATTTTAACCCAGCTGGGTGAAGTTCAGAGGGTCTTGTTAAAGGACTTCAGTTTGTCCTGGTGATCCTGACTGACACTTGCAACATTAAAAGTTGTTTTGGCCAAACTTTTTCAAGTCCCAAATAAAATGCTTTGTATTGGTTAATTTACCAATCCTACCACCTGTGGCAAATATTGCAGACCCCTGCATCAGGTGAAAGGAAGATGATTTTCAGGCTGCCGTGTGTACTAGCTTGTTAATGTTATTACATGTTTTGCTAGTGACATGAGATCAAAAGCAAATTTTTTAAAAACAGATTGGAGGTGTGTTGGGTTTTTTTTTTCTTTCTCCCCATGCACTTCAGTGAATTACAGGCTTGCCTCGGCTGTTATACAGAAAAAAGACTAGAGGTTTTGCCTTTTTTTTTCTAACTAGATCTAAGAGCTCTGTGTTACGGCGCAGCTGGAGTAATACCACTACAAGCAGCACTGAGGGACCAGTGAAGTTGCATGAAGGCTCTCAGGTTCTTCTGACCAGCTGTAATGAAATGGGGACAATCAGGTACATTGGTCCTACAGACTTTGCACCAGGGATATGGCTCGGACTTGAACTCAGAAGTGCCAAGGGAAAGAACGATGGCTCTGTAGGGGAAAAGCGCTATTTCACCTGTAAGCTGAACCACGGGGTCTTAGTTCGACCTAGCAGAGTAACCTACCGTGGGATTAACGGGGCAAAACTTGTAGATGATATTTGCTGAGCCAAAATGTGCTCTTACAATAGAAAAAATAAGTATTTCAAGCACACAAGACCCCATCTTGAATGGAAACTTATTTTTAAATTATTAAATCTGCATTTTCATTTTACAGATATATAAGTATATATGTATGTATGTGCATATATAATATATTTTACTATATATTAAAAATACATATAGATTTAAAAAGTTATGTTGCATTACAAAGCAAAACCACTACTCTGTTTCTCTTGCTGAACCAGCCCTTGCCTGGGAAGGTTATTGCAAAAGCATCGTGGATTTGAGATGCTGTTTATTTGAATACTCTTCCAGCTAGAGAACACAGTATCTCCCAACGTTCTCTAAAGTTGCTTTGTGACTCATTCAGTATTTAAACAGTTTTCCTCCACATAGTAATGAACTGAGAATGCCTTGTGGATTGCCTGTTTTTGACAGAGAGGGTGGTTAATGAGTGACATTAGTCTGGTTACCAGCCACTTTGTCAATTCCAATACCAGCTGCTAGCAATAAGCAAGCAAAAAAAAACCCAAACAAAAACCAAATCCAAAAAACCCCAAATAAAACAAACAAACCAAAACCCCAAACCCTTTTTTCAGACAGTTGTGGTTTTAAGTTTTATTGTTCAGATCCCTCCTCTTCTTGCTCCCCCCCCTTCTCCTCTCCAGAACACAGAAGGGCTGATAATATTTGTGGTTATGCTAGTGAACTGCAGCAATTAAATGAAAAAGCCTTTAAAAAGCACAAATATGCTGCATGGCAGCCTGTACAGTAAAAAAAAAAAGCACTTTTTGTTGTATGCATTTGTAGAAAGAGCTACATATAAGAAGCACTCTTTAAAATAATGCGCTTTGCACTCTACGGGAGAGCTCTCCCTCATTTTTAAAGACTTTTTTTTTGTGTGTCCTGCAGGCTATGAGTATCACAGTTTTTAAATGCAAATAAACCCAGAGTGGAACTATACATAATAGCCTCATCATCAATATTGAGTCTGTATAAATACATGGTAATTCTTGCCAGTGGTGTGGATTATATGCAGGGTTTTCAAGCAAGCTATTAACATTATTTGATTCATGTGTGATACATGTTTCTTTTTGTTTCCTTTGGAACAGTTTCCAGTAGAAATTTCTTGTAAAAGAGTCTTATGATAAATTAAGGATAGTTTTAGGCACAGCACTGTAACACACCTTGATGTGACATTATTTGCATATCCGCTTTTTAAAACAGCTAATATTTTGTCCATGTTTTAAACATATGATGTATTTTAATTACTCAGCATATGTAAACACTATCTTATCAGGATGGTTTTGTGTTCTAGAACAGTTATTTTATTCTTAAACGATCTGCTTGCTTGTACCTACTTGAAGAAGCGACACTTTAACTTACTTCATAATACCCTATTTTTAGACAGGATTCTACTGCTGTTTCCTTCTTTTAAATATTGCTGTAGCTATTTTTCCTGAGCTGTATTTAAAATAATGCATATTGTATTCTAACTTATGGGAATTTTTAATGGAATATAAAAGCTGTAAATTTTGATTGTAAAAAAAAATTAATGCTTTATATTTGATGATGCGGATATTCAGTGATGTACTGAACTTTACTTTGTCCAATAGCTGTTTCTTGCTGCTTTTAGTAAAATGAAACCCTGGTGAACAGTATGGCAAAAAGAATTTTCATTAGGTCATTACAGACTGTTCTTATGGACAAATTAGGCAAACAGCATGAAACAGCAACTGTAGTGTATAAACCAGAAGTTTTTATATCCTCTAGCTATTCAGTACAGAACTGCCACTTGTCAAACAAAGCGTTTGTACAGCATGTTTCACTGGTTTGTCCCAGCCGTGTGCTCCTGGGTGGGCAGTTCAGTTTCTGTGATGAAACACTCATTTATCAGAAATGCTGTTTTTTCCTGCCTGACGAGATGGAATGGATGTAACGGCTTTTTCTGACGGGTAGCTGGAGTTCTTCAGGAGGTACGTAGGGGAGTACGTGTGTGGGCAAGGCAGCAAGTTCAGGCAGTTTGTTACAGTCACACCATTTCGGTGTGGCATATCTTGCACAGATGAAGGAATATATGGGAATAACCTCTTTTCAAGAGTTTTCTGATTCATTAGTAACTTTTTTTTTTTTTCTCCAAGGGTGTCAGGCTCCACCATCCACAGCTTGGTGGCTACACCTAGTTCAGCCGGAAGTGGGGTCTTGGGGCCCTGGGCTAGCAAAGACTGCGGGACTTCACTGAATCCTGTCTGATGGGTAGAGAAGAGGGCACATAATATCTGGGCAGTGGTGTAGTGTGCTTGTCTTTCCATTTCAGCTTCAGCTAGCTGCACATAAATGCTATAATGAGCAAGAACAGTGTAGGTTACAGGGGCAAATCGGGACTGTTACCAGTGTGGAGCTGTTTTTGTAGCACTGAGAATCTTCTGGAAGGAAGCAAGGAGCACCATAAATTTATGTGTCCTGAAACAGAAATAAATCAGTCCCTCCATTCCAGAAAGGATTACTGATGGCTGTCTTCAAGTTGATGATGTGAAGGGATTTGTGCTTCCCTAAATCCAAGGTAAGTTGCCATAATCCTTTTCTCCAACTCTTGCAGGAGGACACTTTGTGTCATAAAAAAAATTCTGAAAATAACTGGCAGTGAAGTTTGAAATTAGGTGCTGTGTTGAGGTCTGTATGATCACAGCCCCAGACTGGGTAGAAAAAAGACAAATGATCTCCAAAATCCCTATAAACCATATAAATAAAATATTACCTGTTTTATAAATAAAGAAACAGATGGTCCCCAGCAATTCTGTGCTGCCTGTGTGGACTTTGAGGCTTGTCCTTGTTCCACAGCATGTCACTGGGGTCCAGTTTCAGAAAATGCACTTCTTCAGTGCTCTCAGCAATTAAATCTTTCAAGCCTTGTTGGACACTGGTTGGAAAAGAGAGGTCACAGGTGTGACAAGAGGAGAACTTTCTTGAGGTGTCCTAGGATGGAGAATTAATTTCTATTGCGTTCAGCCCAGTTGGATTCAGTGATTGTTTTGCAGATGTTGACAGTAATGGTTTTCTGGGCAGGGAGCCTGTGCTTTTGAAGTGTTGCTATCCAGCAAGATCTGAGGCACGAGGATCCAAAATTGTCATTAGGGATTTGCAAAGCATAACCTAGTGTCTCTGACAGGTTAGTTCTGTTACCTGTGAGAGCGTTGCATAGGGGACAAGTCCAGCATTTACATCACAGCTTTTACAGAGTTCAAGTTTTGCAAAAGCTTTGTCAAACACCAGATGGAAACTGAAACTGTGTCCCTGAAAGCCACACAGCAGAGTACCAACCTGCATCCTTTTTCCTGCCTCACTGCAGATGGACAGCTCTGGAAAAAATGGAAATTGGAGCAAAGATTGCCAGCCAGCGCCTGATCCAAACCAGCATGTGGTGGCTGTCTGGTGACTAGCTGTGCTCTGAGAAGAGCACAGGAGAGCTCCTTTATCAGTTAACACAGGGAAGGACCAAAGTATGGGGGAAATGGAGGGAGAGGAGAGGTACCTGCTGGAAAAAAGGTCTTGTTAACCACAGCACTATCCTGCAGGAGAATGAGCACATGGATAAGCAAGTGAAGGAGAACAACATTTATACAGAAGTCAGTCCTAATTTCAAAGACCATTTCTTGAGAAAGCAGCTACCTATGGCATAGGTGGGGTACAGGGAGGGGAAAAAAGTGAGCGTTTAGGGAGGAGCTACCTCTTCCTATGTTATTCCTATACTGACACTCCCCTGTATTAAAATACGGCTTGTAATTAGACCTGCTCGAAGTCCATGTCCAGACTCAAAGAAAAATGCTTTCTTAGGATATAAACATTTAGGAATGAGAACACCCAAATGCTGTCTTCAACCGTATACTTTGTTATTTTATACTGGCCAGTTTCCTGTAGGTAATAGCCAGCCTTGGTGGTTTGTAACAGAGGGAATAGCACCTTTCCCTGTAAGAAATGTGGAGGTATGATATTTGCAGTGCAAACAAGTCTTAACCACACTACTGCTAGCCTGAACGAAAGGTGTCAGTCTCAGCTGGACACCACACCTGCTCTGTTGTGTGTCGGTGTACCTTAACACTTCTGTAACTTTGCCCAGAGACCTCCCTTGGTTATTGCAGAAGTGATCAGACGTTGATACAGTCATTGCAGAAGCCAACACAGAGAGAGCCAGCTACAGTCATTTTATTTGTCTTCATGCCTTGTGGTTCACTACACTTGTTTACAATACAAATACACTATTCAATACAAAATACTCAATGACCATATATTAGTATTTTTCATCATAGTATCCCTGAAGTGCACAGGCCCTTCCTTTATAAACAATGTTGCATAAAATGCTGTACATGAGACAGACTCTCCTAGAATGAAGCTTTGTTACTAAAAGAAGCCAGATGCAGACAATTGGGACGTTTTCCTGTGATGGGCTTAACTTTGGGACAGACAAAGAGTGATGGCTTGTGAGAGGCTGTTTTATGCTATTCCTACGTCAAGGTTCTTGTCACCCAGAAGACAGGCCCAGTAACAGAAGCAGACATGCAAAGTTAAATCCTTCAGAGCCCATTTCACACCTCCAACATCACACAGTGTGTACATGACTGCTCTCAAGCTGAGCACTCATCCTTTTGTGCACACAGGGGGAGGGAAGCCATTGGAGCAGCGACACCGCACCGCTGTGAAAGGCTGACTCGACCACATTAACGCAGCCCTCGTGTTTTCAACCTGTGGTACCCGTACCTCCCCTCTCCTGCTACTGCTCCTCCACTACTCCTCCAGGAAGCTGAACCACCCAAACTTGTGCCTTGTCATTTCCAGGCTCATGATAGAGAAACAAGGTTCAGTAGCAGAAAGGAAGATGAAGGGACAAGTGGGAAGGCAGATAAACAGACATCCCAACCTATTTACCTTCAGCAGCTTACAGAACCAGAAACCTACCGAACATCTATAGGAAACAGGTGACACACTGTTTTCAGAGTATGAGAGTGGTAGCACAGGATTCTCCCAGTCATGCTTTACATCCTGTAGATCATACTGTTTCCTCCTTTTCCACTGTAGAGTGAGGAAGACACATAAGACCAGAATATAAATATTGCCAATGAAAAAGATTAAGTCTTAAAAACAAGCTAATTAAAAAAAATTACATTTTCTCTATAAACTATATTTTTTTTAAAAAAAAGTCACACAAAAATGAGTACCAGGGTTAAAATAACTTGGATTTTTTTTTTTTTGTTTTTTTTTTTTTTTGGTCCTGCAACACTGTAAGCCTAGCATGGAGTGGTTTAATAAGGGAATTTTGGATTTACACATGCCAGGGTGCTTTGGGCTGGTGAGCTCATGGTGACTTCAGCCCCTTCTGTTCCCTACAGCTCTGAGAACTAAACAGGCAAATCTTTCTAGACACAGAAATTAAAAATTCCTAGTTCATGACTGGACAAAATGGTCTTGCTAATGGTGTACAGCTATAGGAAGTGTGCTACAATGAAACCGCTAGAAATTGGAACAGAAGAAACATGAACACTCAACACTTCAGACGCTGTAAGAGAAATGCTAAAATAAATTCTATTCAGTACCTTCTTATAAAGAATTTAAGCCACAGCCTCCATACAACTGTGTCGAGGGAATTGGGCAGCTCTTTACATACACACACGGAGCCCATACCCTTCCAGCTGCAGTCTGTGAGCTGTACCCAAGCACACACAGCCGAGTTTCTGTTGTATCCCTCTGCCCAGCTTGCACTGTCCCTGGGACAGCCCTGCAAAATTCTTTCCTACCCTACTGAACAAAAAGCTCAGCAATGGAATTGCAGAATGACCAGGAAACCACCTGCGATGCAGCTTGCACACAAGTAGCAGAGCACTCTCCTGTCCATTTCATGGAAATCATTTGTCATTAATGGTATTATCTGTTTTCTAAGAAGGGGGACAGGCAAATGTTCCAAGCCTTTTTTCCAAGTGGCAAGATATGACTGGGATTAATATTTACAAAACAATTTTTGCAAACCAGGGTACTGTGCTTGACCAGCACATGGGTACCAAACTAAATACTTGCTGTGGAACAGCTCTGAGATGCTATGTAATTTTTTTACATTAAAAATAAGCCCAAACTAGATTTCTGATTCCTCTGAATTCCATGAGCTAAGGGGGGGATTTAAAAAACAAACAAAGAAACAAAACCCAACACCAAAAAACCCCACAACAAAGCATTTAACACTGGAGACACTGGAAGGAAGCTTACGTAAAACCACCTGCTAGTGGTGAACAGTGTTTATCTCAATGCACTGTACCCAGCAGGCTGGAGAATTGCAGTAATTCACCATCTCCCCAGACCAGAATTATCTCCTCACATACTCCATAGGTAAGAAGCAGTAACGTGTTTAGTTTCTTCATTTTTCACAACTCCCATTTTGTGAGAGTATTTCAGTTCAAATTCTATAATAACTGCACAGCACATGCTGCAGAGCAGTAATCAAGCTATCGCCACGGCTGGGGAAAGCCTGCCTTTGCCCCTTCACCCCCGCAAACTTGTTATCATCTCTTGCTGCTCATGCTTTTAAAGCTTCTTTAGAAATGGTGACTCTAACATCAAAACCTGGCAGCTTATCTGCTGTTGTGCAGCATCAGAGCTGCTGCTCCAGATCCAAGAATTAATAATTTCAGCTAATCAAAGATCATTAACTTGGCGATGTTTTGTTCTTGTGCATTCTGTAAGAACACTCATTAGTATACAGGTCAGGTTCTGTCCTCAGTGACACGTAAGAGGCAGGGCAGCAAAAACTTGGAGTGTGCTCCGATGTGAAGAAGAGCTAAGGAAAACAATGAGGAGCTTCAGCCCTTCTGAAAATGAGAAAGCTGGGATATTTAAATGAAAATTCCTATTGTATGTGAATAATACATCATGTAAGAAATTGTCCTGATAGTGCTTATCTCCTGAATTAATCAGCTTTCCCAAGACTCTAGAAAACTACCCTGCTGAGTTTACTGAGCTAGAACGAGAGAGACCAATGTGACACCAACATGGTCCTAAGCTAGACAGAATCCCTCCCCAGTGGCTATTTCATGGCAAGAGCTGCGAGCCTAAAAACCTTGGAGATCACAAATATTCTCTTAGTTCAAGCTAAAGAATCCTGGACACGGGAGCAGAACATACGCAGTGTGACCATCATTCTTGCCACCACGCCCACGCAGCAGCAGTGTGATGGATCCCTGGCAGACAAACATGAAATCTGGAGCAGCCCCTGATTCAAGCTTCCCAACACAAGAGCACAACCCCATTAATCAACCACCACACACAATTTTGGCATCTGCCTGAAAGAGGTTTCAGTTCTGTGTATCAGAGACGTCAGAAAGGCAGCTTAGGAGAGCAACACCACCTCCCCGCTCATATGTTTTATTTATTTTTTTTTTAACAGGGGTGGTGGCCCAGACCAAGCCCTCTGATTTCAATCAGCACATCTCAAAGGTGAGGAGCATGTATATGTGGGTTCTGGTTTGTTCCCTTATGAAGGCAGGACACTTACCTCAATGTTTGGATCCAGGGCCAGATTCAGAGTCACTTCACTGAAATGAAGAGTCTCGGACTGAAGAACACCTTCACATTCCTTTGCTGATGCTCCAGCACACCCATTTCTATGGAAACAGGCACCCCTTTTTTGGATAGCGTTCATGCTTAAACAGCTCCTTGCAACCCTAAGTTGAAGTTACTAATGCACATCTTTACACATGAATTATTTCCTACATCTATGTTTTGACAATACTCTTAACTGGAATATTTTTCATGCACAAGGTGTACAAAATGAGTCAATGCAGCGTTTGTCTTTAAACCACTATCATACACGTATTTTGTTAAAGGAACAAGGGCTCTCAACCCTTCAAATACAGTATCTGGCATCCGGATTGTGGCACGATGTAGCCTTCCGCCTCTATGTTGTTTGTACAGGGTATGTCAAAGGCTATTGTAAACCTGTGAGGTATGCAGGTAGCTGTCCCTTTTCAGGGCACGGTGAAAGTTTCTCTCATGACCATGGTCCTTTAAAACTTCACCTTGGTTCTACTTGACACGCACAAGTTCCCAATGAAGGACATTCCTACTTTTGTAGGACAGAAGGAATTTTAAAGGGCTTTACTCACTTTCAGTGCTTAAGCACAGGAGAAAGAAAACAAACCAAAACAAAACCCCAGCCAAACAAACCCCCCTCCAACCCAGAATGCCTCACAGCATCTATACCTATCCTCTGCCTCCTCTCTCCTTTAGAAGCGATGCAGTATGACCAGTGTCTTTCTACTGCCCTGCCAACACCCCCATAACCGCTGTGCATTCAAGGACTTTCGAAGACCAGACTGTAGCTGGAACACAACTTGGGAATGTGCCATTGTGTCACTGTTCAGCGCTGTTGTATCCTTTTTGGGTTTGGATAGAGGATGCTCTCCCCAAACCCACCTACAACCTCTGCCAGCTGCATTCCAGGTGTTCCACAGCAACCACAAGTTTGGCAAGGAAAACCCCAGACATGAAACACTCAAGGCAGTGAGCCGCGGCTTTACACGTAAGCAGAGAACACACAACTGAGAAAAGCTCACAGGAAAGGCATGACGACAACCATGCGGATGAGTTGATGCAACAGCAGCTGGACCTTGCAGTTACCATCTGTTTCCTGTATCCTCCCTCCCCCTTGTTTCTTTTACTGTATCGGGGCTCTGGTGATTTGAAGCCTCTTGGGTTAGTTGAAATTACAGCTTTGAGGGTGGCACTTTCGGAGCAGGTTGGCACAAAACGTAAGGTAACGCTGTCAGATCCCTTGCTCGTGGTGTGTTGGGTAACAGGACATCTCTTCAAGGCTTGGGGGCCACAGGGGGAAAAGTCAAGAGGGCAGAGGGCTCTCATCACGGCCCCTGCTGGGTTATGTGGCTCTTGTTTCTAAGGACGGTGTCCTCATAACTGCTAGCGCAAGGTGGTGTGGAGGCTTCCAAGGGTAAGCCCTGCTGTTGGTATCCATAGTTGACATTGCCACAGGGGAAGTGGCGGAGCCTAAAGAGAGGCACTTCTTTAACACTCGCTGTGAGGGAAGATGGCTCTAATAGCAGGGAGGAGCCGGGCAGCCTGCCAGTCACAATGTTGGGCCCCACCATACAGTTTCCTTCCTGTCCCAAATTCTCCCTCTCAGGCATCTCCTTCTCCAGCAGAGTACTGTTTTTGCTGGCCTGCTTCTCTGCAAACCAGGAACCATAAGTTGGATTCCAGAGGTTGGTGGGCTTGTTTCTGGAGCCTCGGCTTTTGTGCAGCTCGGAAGGGGGATTGGACTGGGCATAGGCCATGTTGATATGTCCCCCTGCTGAGGCTGATGGCACCTTCCCTGGCACTGGCTGCTCCAAGGCTCCCACTTTCCCGAGAGGTTTTCCAGCAGTGATGGCTGACGGCGGGGGTGGTGGAGATGGCAGAGTTTGCTTGTCATTCTTTCTGTCTCGGTGTGTGGAGACCAAGAGAGGAGGAATTCCTTCTGGATCATCGGGGTGCATTGCTACCTTCTCCTCCTCCTCGGCTGATGGGCCGTATTCTACTGGCAACGCAGTGTTGATGACATCTGGATCCTGCCGAAGAGAGCAATGAGAATTTCTGAGTCTGCTGCCATCAAGCATACTCGGACTTGATTAAAAACCCGACACATTGACAACTGCTATGATCACAGAGCATCGTTCCCACTACCCAAAGCCCCCATGTGTAGCGGATGCTGACAAAATGCAGTTAGCTGGGAGATGCAGTGGGATACCCTTAAAATTGAACTCTAAAAAAAAGGAACCCTGAAACTCACCACAGAACAGCAGAGGCACAAAACCAATGAAAAATGTTTTTTATGTTCAGCCAGATTTCCTGTGGGAATGTTGTTTTGGAATCTATATAATCTTGAAGTTTGTAACATTCTCAGATGATATTGAGAAAGTCTCACGTGAAAGTATTGCCTTCGCACAAGGGAGGAATGGGAATGCAGAGAGGAGGCGATACTGGCAATACCCTTGAAACCCAAATCCATAGGAACTGCTGTTCTGAGCTATTTAAGCAGTTTTGAAAATTAAACTGAGAGAAAATGCAGTGATCTGGGCAACTTTTAATTACTGCTAGATGCCATGGCAAGCTGTAGATAGCAGAAAACAATGCCTCCCAATCCCAGGATCATGAAAAACATGAAAATATACATGAAAAACAGACCAAGCCTCCCAAACAACAAGGGAAAGCGAACTGACTGAGGCAAATAACTGCGTGAGGCCACACAAGAAGCCTGAGCTGATGCAGGCAGCAAAACATTTTCGAAACCACTCCTCATAAGCTAAAAATGGCGGTAAAAAAAAATATCATCCTGGAAAGCCAGCCACATCCCTTCCCCATTGCCTAGCCTTAGAATCCCCACTGCCTTCTCCAGCGCTGTCAGATTCAGAAAATTGCCGATAGCTGCAGAAGCCACCCGCAAAGGGTGTTCTGAGCCTGGACCATTTCTGCTCAGTGCTGACCACATCTTAAGGGTAAACACTGGGGCAGACCGGCTGACACGAAGCACGTGGAACGTGTACGGGTGCTGGCCTGGCGCAGCTCTTTTGCTTGTTGGAATTTGTGCCTTTATGGGCAGAAGCAGAGCTGCAAGTCTGCTACTTGCGAAGCTGTGTAAGCCTGTGCCTTTCAGTAGTGGAAGACAAGAAGGATCAACCACCCAATGAGGTAAACATCCCAGCCACTGGCCTCAGGCTGACTGCTAATGGCAGTAATGCAGTGCTGCCTTCTCATCTCATGTCCTGGCTTGCCTAGACCGCTCCTCAAGAACCACTCTCTCCACCCATCTCATTTGAGACAAATGAACACCAATACCTGAGTGCAGTACTCAATTCTCTCCAGGATTATGGCAAAATTTGGCCGGTCTTCAGGCTGGTGCTGCCAACACTGGGTCATAATGCGATAACTGAAAGAGCAGAATAGGAAATGCTCGTAAATGGCAGATCCTGTTGGTGCATAACACCTAGTCACTGCAACTTAGAAACCATAAGCATGCATCACCACTCTGACTTCTAGTAAATAAGACTGCTCTGCCTTCCCCAGCACCAGACAACTGTTGTACTGGTGACCAACGAAATGTCACTGAATGACCCACTGAAACGTGGCCACCAGTGGGGTGAAATCCACAGCACATCAGAGAAATAACTCACCCACCTGAAATCTCTTGGACAATTCACTAACGATAGGCAGGGCAGATAATGGAGCCCTGTTTCCCCTACCCATGAACAGTCTTATGCACTTGCAAGTTTCACAGCTAACCCAAGACACAGAAATACTGCACCATCTTTGACCAAACAATCAGTGGCCAGTACTTCTCCAAGGGGTCCAAAACAGACAGAAAAATTAAATAGTAGAGAAGTCACTGGCACTCAAGTCCAAAGGCAGATCAGAGACAATAAGATCAATCTTAAATGTCATTAACTTTTGACTAGAGAACTGCATTTGAAACAGAAACTTATTTGCATGAATATATCAAAATTAAATTCTCACACAGGGCCAGGGCAGTTTTTAGGTGGATCCATCCTTCCTCCATTGGTGACAAACTCCAGAACCTCCTGGTTACTTTTGCTAGGGTAGGGCATGTATCCCAAAGAGAATATCTCCCACAGCAACACGCCAAAGGACCTGAATACAAAAGCAAAGGAAAACAAAATGAAGGATACAGGAATGACCATCACCAAGGGGCAATGCCCTTGGGTGCAGTACCGTCAGCATTGCTCTTTGCAGCCTCTGCTCAGGCAGCTTGTGGCAACCACTGCTGCAGGATTCAGGCATAAACAAGCTGCGTAGTTGTAATGGTGGACTTTGAATCATTTAATGAATACTAGTAGTTGACTGCTAAGTGACTTTAGTCTATGATATAGATAGGTTCAAATGTTCAACTAGATCTAACAAATGTGAAAGTCAGGTCATGCCATTCTGAGACATCAGCCACTGCTGGAGACAGGACTGAGTGGAGCAGTGGCCTCATCACTTATGACAAACTTTTCCTCCTGATTAAGCTACCCTGTGGGAAATAACATGCCAGTGAATCCCCAATGATGCTCTGGGCCCCATAGCTCCCACTGTAGCTCAGAGTACAACAAAAACATTCCCCAGCTAATGTCACAGTCCTGGGCCTGTGTGGTGTGGCCTGCAAAGCCCTGGGGACAATGGCTGGGACAAGACACGCCCCCCCCCAAACCATTCATCTGGTCAGCTGCTTGGAAATCGCTATCTTGTTAATTAAAATTGCAAAAAAAGTGCAGCAATGGGAAACTTTTGCGCTTTGTGCTGAGCCAGGCAGCAGCTCAGTGTGGAACTCATGCTTTCCTCCCTGTAGCAGCAAAGCAGCACCTGCATCTGCCTCAAGCTCCCTTCCCTGCCTGCTCACCTCCCCAGCAGCACCTGCCTTTGCACAGGTCTGATCTTGCTGTTCCCTCATCTCCTCCAAGATTACTGGCTCTGAAAGACCCAGCTTGTCTTTTTAGTAAAGGGGAAATGTACAAGAACATGTGTTTTTACCAAATATTCACACTTTACAAAAGTGGTTACAACACAGAGAAGGAAGCGCACCACGTGTCTGTTTTTGATGTAAATATCCCTTCCATGAAAGCCTCCGGAGGCATCCATTTGACAGGCAACATTGCACACCCACCCTTCCGATAGTAGCTGGCTCTGCAAAGAACAAACAAAACAAAGAGTTGGCCAAGAATTCAGAAACTGTCATTAATTGGGGATTTTTATAATTACAAATCTTAAAATTATAAGCCAGAGGAGAGACTAATTTAGGCGAAACAACATGGCAGAGAAAATGCTGAAGAGACCTGTTCCTTCTCACAAAAACAGTGGAAATGGGCAGACCATGGAAAGACTGCTCTCATCTCCCTCCCTTCAGGCCTGATCTGGTTAACCCATGTTATTCTTATCCGTGTGCATTACTCACACAGTAAACTGCTGCTAGCGGAGCCATTGTCCTGCACTTTTCAGCCACAGCAAGATCTCCACCTGACCTCACATGTGATCACCTTGAGCATCCCCACCAAAAATAAACCTGTCCAAAAAAAACCTGACCAAAAAACAAGTCTGTCCCACGTGTACCCAGTCTAAAGCACTGCAGGTGAATCCAAACCCCTGTGTAAAAATGAGGAGCTTGACGAGGAGGATGCTTGGCTGCTAGAGCTGGGGCAGTAGTACAAAAACCACCTCCCATGCTCCTGAGATGGGAATTACATCAGTCCTTCAGTGTTGTAATAATTTAAAAAAATAAAACCTACAAGCCCCAAATCCGGTGCTGGCAGCTGCAGGAGGCTGCTCATGCGAGCTGGTATCACTGTGCGTAACTACACAGCCTGAGCATCCAAAGGATATTTGTGGACACAGAAACATGTGCAGGCTTCAAAGGCACCTTTGAAAACTTCGCACCAAAGCATTAATCTTGGCAGTTGGTTCTGCTGATTGTGTGAGTGTGACAGATGCTACTTTGTCCCAGCAGAGTCCCATCTGACAGTAGGGCCAAGTGGGGGCTCTTTTTAAAGGGAGAGGGAGGCAAGGGGTGGAAAAAGCAGCTCTGATACACTTGGGTTTCTGAAGGTAGCACTCTGTTTGCATCACCTCAGGCTGTGATACTGTTAGATCTCAAGCTAAGCAGAGGCAGGTCTGGCTTAGTAATTGCATGGGAGAATCCCCAAGCAGGAAAAAAAGAAGACGAGGCACTGGAATAAACAGTGCAGGTGACTGAGTACAAGGCATTCCTTCCTCCGAGTCAGAGGCAAATCAATTCCTCAGCACAGCAGGACCTGGTGCCGCACTTCTGGAGGTGCTATCTGGAAGATGAGATAGCAAACTGCAGCCCTGACTGCTCGTGGTCATTAAAGATTTCCTGGCACTTCTTGCAAGAGCAGAGTAGTTAACTCTGTGCCCTGGCTGAATTCCAGTTTGGATGATTACATTTTCCTGACCTTCCTCTGTACCTTCCTCCTTTATCTGCAGTAAATTGAGGAGATTTACTGATGACACCAAACCAAAGGGGCAGGGGTAGTATCAAGGAGAGAGATTAAGCTCAGAATGATTTGGGACCACAAAACAAAAGGGCACATCAATGCCATTCACTGCGGAGAAAGTGAAGACAAGAACCTGAGGACAAAGTACAAGAGGGAGGAAATATGCCTTCCATGACCACCAGACTTCATTACCCAGAAGAAAGCTGTCAGGAGTGGGGAAAGACTCCAGAGCACAGCTAAACTACAGGTGAAGGCAAACACCAAAAAAGCTCTAACTAAAGTTCATCAGGGTGGGATCTCTCCATTCTTGCCTTGCTGGGGTTGTGCAGAGCAGCACACAAGCCTGCTCTCCTGCACGAACACTGCTCCTCCCTCATTTTATCAAGCTTCTGCTTGTGGATGCCCGGGGCTCAAGCTCTGCTACCTGTATATATCCCGGGCCATTCCAAAGTCTCCAATTTTAGCCACTCTCCCAGGCCCTCGACAGGTAAGGAGGCAGTTCCTGGCAGCAATATCCCTACAAGGAAAGGGAAGAAAAGCAACAGAAAGAGAAGAACCACTTAATCATTCGACAATTTCGCAAGACAAAAAGAAAACAAAGAATAGTACCTAGTTTCCTGAGCTGCAGAGAGCCCACAACAGCCAGAAAAGTCAGTGTTTATGGATAACTAGTGATGTCCCAAATTCCAATCTACTCCAACAGCAGCAGCAGTTCTGCTCTTTAACATTTCCTTTTTAAACTTCATGTAACATCTTCCAGCTGAAAGGATGGGCCTCCTGTGAGCCTCCCTTCACCCCAGAAGCTATTTTTAAGTCTCTAAGGAGCTGTAAGCAGTGGGGCCGATTTCAGCAACGTACCAGTCCCAACATCGAACTGTCTGGGGGATGATCCACTGACCTGTTCCTATCATGCTTGTTCAAATATTGTCAAATGGGTGCAGTATGGTCAGAGACAGGAAGAACAACAATGTGCAGGTGTTGCTCTGGCATGGGCCTGAATCTGTGTATGCAGGTAAAGCTCCAGCTCCAGCTCTGCTGGGTTGAAGTGAACCTTGAGATCTGAATAGCATGGTGGCATACCTTGTGGGTAACTCTTTCGGAAGAGTAAACTACAATCTTTCTCTACTCAAAGGGCAGAAAGTTAGACACTTGTCAAACACCCTGTTCTGCAGGAGCAGGTAATAATAGTCACAAGGTGTTGCACTCCTGGCCGTACTTGTACAGCCGTTCCTCGAGAGGGAGAAGAAAAGGGTTCCAGAATGAGCAGAAAGGCAATAAGCAAAATCAATGACAGGGAGAACTTTGAAGACTTCTGTCATGAGATCGTGCTTCCATTTGCAGAGTAGCCACACAGGCTGCACAAGTGCAGGCATGAGACAGAGCTCAAGATCTCTGGTAAAAATACAGACCTCTGCAACCTGAATTATAACAGATTTTCTGTTAATTGCTTCTGTGATTCTGATGTTATCTACCTTGTTTAAAGGTATGCAGCCACTAGAGTGCAGCAGGACATAAACATATCAAGCAGGGCATTACAAGTCCATGCTGGCCTGTATGCAAGTCATGCCCATGCTGACACAGATGTGTTCACCTACCTGTGAATGAAGTGGTTCTCCTCCAGGTACTGACACCCACAAGCAATGTCACGAGCCACATGGAGCAAATCCAGCATGGAAAGGGAGGAGGGCTGGTTCTGCCAAAAGACAAGGGACAAACATGGGTTAAAAAGCGAGAACACGGCATGAGGCATGATTCGTCACTTATGCAGTGCTGGGAACTATCCCAATGAGTGATTTAGCTCAGATCTTAATACACAAAGGGATTACAGAAATGCGGAAGAGAGAGTTCATATCCATGAACTATGCAAAGGATGTGCAGGCACGATGTCATACAAATCCCAGGGACAGAATCAGAACAGCTGGATCTGACTTTCCAGCTCCATTGGGATGCCCCTGTAAGAATTTCCCCCAGTTCCCATAGGAGATACTTCTGAATTATCAGCATGTTTTCTGAGGAGATCTGTAGCCTGAACTGGTCCTCACTCCATTTCTTTGTATTATTGCTAGCTCCTGTCTAAAGTAACCTTGAACAATGAGAATGACATTTTCTATAATGGCATGAGTCACATTTGCTCTTAAAAAATGTGGAGGTTTTATCTTGCGCCTCGGAGCACTGACACAGGTTTGCACAGCCAGCAGCTCTGGAAGATTAAAGCTGCCAACTCCTTGTTCCTGCCCCTCTGATGAAGTCTCCAGTCCTTGCCAGCAGGAGCCAGATGCTTTAGTGAAAAGGGCAGGCTTCGCACCGGCCTGTGTTTGCTGGCCTCTGAAGCCAAACCATCAGCTTCTGCACTGAGGTGTGAATCAGTGATCCCTGCTGCCAGTCCTGGTGGGGAGGAGGAAATCGCTGCTGCCTGTGGGGCAATGACAAACAACTGAGTGGCAGTGACTGCTATTCCACAGCAGCCATTTACTAGCTCAGTGTTTATCTGTGGCCTTAGTTGTGTTTATCTTTGACCAAACAAGCCTATCCCACCCTCTGTCTCTCTCTCCTGATGCCTACCATTCTGCCCAGTGCCCCAAAGGCACACCTGCCCATGGGTCTCTCCCACTGATGCACAAACAAGCACTGGTTCTCCCATGACAGGGACTGCTAGCCCTGCTAGCCCATCTGTTGTGATGAAACATGTCTCCAGACTGATGCAATGCTGTGCTGGCCATCCCACCTGATTTAAACCACTGCTAACTGGGACTGGAAATAAGTCCCGGCTCTGCAGGCAGCAGCAAGTAGTTAAACAGTGGGCACTGGCTCGTAAAACCTTAAAAAGTCTTGTCTTCTGAAGAGATTGGGAAAAACCTGGACTTAATCGTTGAATAATTAAATAATTGAAAAATGCTGCATCTCTGTATGAACAAAGCCTTTTGTTTTTTCAGTGCAGTGCCATGAAACAAAATAACTTCTGACTGTATCATCTGCCTATATTTTATTATTTACACAGTACAGTTCATTGCATGTATATACTTAACTGATTCTTTAAAACACCTGACTGCTTCTCCCCCTAAGCCTTTCTTTTTGTAGAGTAACCATTTCCTGGAAACAAAGCCTCTCGCTCAGCCCCTTTTTTTGTGGGGAAGGGGGAATAATCTTTTTTACCTCTGTGAGTTAAAGTGAAGAAGCTACACAAGATGGCTACAGTAAGAAAGGATGCTGATGCCTTCTTTTTCCCCTTTCAGCCCACAACCAAAGGGAAATTAATATCTCAATCTACCCATTCCCTCGTCTTCTGAGCAAAGGTCAGAAACCTGAAGTGAAAACCGAGTGAAAAAGCCAATTCTTTACTGTGCAATCAATTCCAGATCTGAGCTATGCTGCAAGGCAGTCAGTAGGCTGAAGCCACAAGCTGATTTGAACAGATATTTTATCTTTTTCCCTTTTTTTCCCTCTTCCTTCCCCTCCTTGGATGAATTCCTTCCACCTTTTATTTGGCTAAATATAGTCTTAAAACAGATGTGACTGCCCAGCCAAGGACAATTTAGCCATGTAATTTGTTTGAAAAATGGAGGTTTGGGATTTTTTTGCAAGGGGAGCAGCCTTGAGACACCAAAGTGTTCACTTTACAGCTTTTGCTCCCCAGATGAATGGACAATGTGCCAGTTGCAATGCACTGCTGCGCAGAGCAGTGGGCATGCTGGAAGCACGAGCGTGACACCTCCCCGGGTGAGGCTGAATCTTGCTAAAGATGAATGAAATTCTGTGTATTGTTCAGTGTAATCACTGCTCTGTGCAACAGGCTGCACAACACAAAGGAGGGGAATAATTTCTCTGTATACGATTTATCTTCCAGAGCTGTTCTTTGATTGCTGTGCTGTGTGTGAAAGATCAGCACTGAACTTCCCAGAATGGACAATTCTGCAATGCTCATAATGAGCAGAGGCTCTGATGCCAGGCATCTCTTTATCTACCAGACTGCCTCTCTCTAGACAAGGAGGAAGGGGTAATCCTGTAATAGATGCGCAACTTTATTAGAAATGGAACACAGAAATCCTTCAGGGCTGTAAACCCTGGACCCGTGGAGAAGTATGAACCTGAAGCTTATGGATAGACCTGGCTGGCATAAACCGATGATATTCCACAAGAGTCACTACTGGTATTGCATCAGTCATATTGGATACATATTTGCCTTACATATACGATAATTTTTGCTTGGAGTCCAGAAGAATCACTATCTGTTGGCTGAACATGGCTGTCCTTATTTCCATGAAGAACACAGTTGAACAATATGCAACAATCTGTGCTGGCAGCATCCTGATCTCCCATTAAGTTGGATTCCATGTCCTGATACCTCCAGTGGTCGCTCTAGCTTCCCATTTCACATTCCTCACAATGTCTTAAGTTCCCCCTTCCCTCGCTTCACCTTCTCCTTCACCATTCCCTCTGTTCCCTTGCATCTTTTCTGTGGCTAAGCGCACGGCAGCATGCTGTGTGTGTCTTGCTCCAAGTCACACAGGTTCTTGCTGGCCAGTGGCAAGCCAAACAAGACAACTTGTTTTGCTCAGTGCTTGCTCTCACGCAGTGCTTACTTTTTTATGAAGCCTGAGGAGATATTAATGCCTTTCACACTTCCATTAAATTTGACTGAAACTGGCAAATGAATTCAGAGTAACTGGCAGGGGAGTGGGGAGAGCAACTGGGCAATGAAGGTAGGGAACAAACACATAAATCCCTTTTGCAATCAGGCTGGAAGCAGAAGTAGGTGGGAAAGACAAGGTAGTAAGGAAATCAGCTAGAAAATACAAAACTGGGGAAAAACCAAAGGGAAATGACAACAGCAATTCATACGGTGCTTACCGCGCAGCATACCTCTGTTACTGAGTCAGGCAGCTAGGTCTTGTGTGTTCAATTAATTTGTGTTGGAAGCAAAGCTCATCAAAGCCTGTTTATGCTGTTCCTTGTCTTTCCTTTCCTTTAACAGGCTTGGAAAGCTAGACGTCCAGTCTGCTATATCTACTGTCTGCCTGTCTTCCCTGAATGAGCAACAGAAGGAACAAGGCAGCTCAGGGTTCATTGAGAGCAAAGACATATTCAGCGGAACTGAGCCACGGGTCTCAGCTCCAGACTCTGTCACAGCTCAAGTATATGCAGAGGGTAAATCCACTCCCACAGCTGGATCCCACACTTCACAGAGCACAACACCCTGCACACATCTCATCTCTCATCAGCAAGTCAGCCTCCTAGCTTCACAGTTTCTGAGCCAGCAGCCAACTGTGTGCACCAGAGGCTGATTTCTCAGCACTCGCAGGTGCCCTTAGCCCCGCAGAAGCTGCCCTGGCAGCCAGACAATGAATTACCCCATCATTCTCGCCAGGCAGCCACCATGAGGTATGGCAGCAGAAGTGGGGCAAGGCAAGGGGCAAGGAAATAAGGTGTTGGAAGTGGAGCAGAAAAATGTGGTTCTGTGTCTGCACAGAGTCAGGCTGTCCACGTTCACCAAGCTGTTAAAGAGGGAATAGAAACTGTTTTTTCTGAATCAGTTCCAGCTTGCAACTGCTCATTTGCATTTGAACTCACAGCTTTCCCAATGTGTGACAGGCATGGGACAGAGCAGAAAACAGCAGCATCAGTCCCAGGTCTGCTTCAGTCCTGGGAGCAAGTTAAGTGCAGGAAGAGGGGAGGATCTTCAAGGTGCTGGGAACAGCCCCTGTGTGTAGTAGTAGTTACAGTCAGTCTCAGATAACCTCAAACAGGTCAGGAAGGACAAGGAAAGTAGAGATGAGGAAGGAGAGACTGTGAAGGCAGAAAGAGAAACACTAAGGAAGCTTTCACAGGGGTTGCACAGAGCTACCGCTAACAGAAATGGAAGCCCTGGTGTGCAAGGAGGAACACATGACCGGGGTAGGGGCAAGCAGAAAGAAATCCCTCAGATCAGAAGGCTCCCATAACTGCATCCTATAAAGATTAAGGGCTTTTCAACCACAAAAGCAACTGGTTTATTTTACAGCAACTAGATAAAAATTCCTGCTGTCCACGACTAATGTTCTTGTTGGTTCCTCACAAGACCCAGATCATTACTAGGCTGGCTTCTCTAATTTAACGAGCCAAAAAGATGCTTCCATTGCAAAGTGATGGGTACCCTTGCCCTACAGCATCCTGTTTCACCTGCCACTTCACATGTCTAGCACAGCCTGTCCTGGAAGCTTTGAACAAAGCACCCACCAGGCAGCATACCTTGCCCATGCCATTTTGCTCTGCATCGGGTGAGAGCAGAGCCCACATTGCAGAACACGGATTTCCCCATTCACCTACCACCAAGTTCAGCCCATTTGTATGAGCTGACGAGCATCTCTAGGTGCTACAGGAAACCAACCTCTATAAAGACTTCTTGCTCAGATTTCAAACATCTTGACTTTCTGGGTGTTTAGCCTTTTTATCCAGGCAGGACCACTTTATTGCAACCTATCCAAGACTGTGGTGCTCCTGAGCAACACAGACCATTTAATAAGTCTGAAAACCAGAATGCAGGGAAAAAATACAAAGCCAGTCTGTTTCTAGATGCCTCAAGGAAGAGTCTTGCTTATATCTGACAGAGCCAATTCGTGTCTCTCTTGTACTGATAAAATACAGCATTTTGCCCTGTGTCAAAGAAACCTAGAGACAAAGTATGAAGCGGGGCCCTGGTGCTAAACTCCAATACCATCTGGGTGCCCTTCTGATCCAAAGGCTCAGGGAAAACTTTATTCTTCTGAAATACTGATTCCTCTCCAGAAGTCATAATTTATTTTTCACACATTTCTAACTGACTGTCTTTTCTTATTGATGCTGATTTCAGTGGGAAAATCTTTAGAACTCTGGACTAAAGGTATTTGCTATTAAGTCAACAGCTCCAGGCCAGATTCCCTCCTTTCCTGTGTCAAACTCGCACTGACAGATATCCACAGAAATGCACCTGATTAGCAGTTTCAATAATGGATTTATAATCTCTAGCTCAATGCTTCCCCCAAACTTGCCCCTAGCTGGTGTGAGGAAGGCAAGAGCAGAGTTAAACTTTTTTTTTTTTTTTAACTTTTTGTTCTTTCTTTAGATAGTATCTGCAATGCTATCTAGCAAAGTCCAGGGATGAGTCACTTCTGCGTAACCCCGGCAGCATCTGTTCCCTGCATGTCTGTGTCCTGCCCCCAGAGTGGCCTTCTAGCAACAGAAATTTTCTGACCCTCTAAAATACTGGGAAATAGTAGCTGCATGGATCAGCTCTTTTATAGTTACGTATTTGTCTTGTGGCAGCAGCTTACCAAACAAAATTCAATTTTCTATTTTCTTACCGGTCTAGGCCGCGTCTCTCTCAGGAACGATTTCAGGTCACCTCCAGCCATGAGCTCTAGCAGGATGAAACGAGGCAGTGCCTGCAAACTCACCCCAATACAGCGCACAATATTCTGGTGGTTGAATTTGCTGTGGAGACAGGGAGACTCAATTATAGAGCAGCTTTGATCCAAAAAGCACAATTGCAGAAAATAAAACGTTTTGCTGTGGGGAATTTTTTTTTTTTCCCAGAAAGTAACAAATCTCAAAGGCATTGTAACTGAATGAAGCTAAAGTGCTACCCCTGCACTCTGTGTCTGTCGGCACAGTTCAGAAATAGAGGTGTGGAAGGAGTGGCTCTTGGCTGCTTTTCCTCTTCTATATTCTGTATACTTTTTGAGCTACAGCAAGACTTGCGGGCCACAGGAAGCAGAGAATCTCTGATAACAGAGAAAAGTCTGCTCCTAATTTCCCTATCCAAGGGGCAGAATCTGGGCTAGGGCAGAATTGTTCCAAATAACATATGGACACAGCAATCTGCTTAGGTAGGGGATATTCCTCAAGGTCTATGCTCTAATACTTCCTTGTTTCTCCAGACCTCAAAGCGACGGGAAACTATTTCCACGGACTCTAGGACTCAGTCACTGACTGTTAATTTTGACTAGTCAAACACAAACGCCTAAAGTTTGTTTTTATCTCATGTTCTGATCTCTAAGAGAAATCAAAGGATCCTATTAACAATTCTGAAAACTGGTCCTAAAGATTTTCACTTTGGATAATGAAAACCAGTGTGGATCCTCTTGAAAATTCAGCCCTTAATCATCTGGTGCCTCTTCATTTTTGAGAAGAATATAAAAGGAAGGTAATGTCCATCCTCCTTGTAAAATACTGACAGCCATGCACTAAAACTACTGTGTAGATGTGTTGCATGGACATCACCTCTCAAAGCACATTTTTTCCTTACAGTGCTGGGCTTTGCAAGCCTACACAAGTGCTGTTCATCTTATTCATACACACCTAATAATGAGAGCTTCCATGAGGAAGTCCAGCTCATCTTGCTCCGAACACACTTCTGGCAATGTCTGGAAAAGAAAGAACAGGTTGACAAGGAGAAGATATTTAAACTTACAGATGTAGAACATCCGGCACAATCAAAAGCACTAGCATTGTCTGCAGAAATTCTTATTTCTCTAAAAGAAACTTAAGAGAATAGCTAGACCAGTACTAAACTAGACTGTGAAGTCTGTTGAAAGGTACAGATCAGAACGTGTGGCCCATCAATGCCACTGTCATCTTCCTCCCAGCAAAGGAAATAGCCCAGAGTGCACAGGGAACATACAAGGGACTCTATTGTTTAGAGGATGAGGAATGAGACCACAGTTCCTGAGCTCTCTGAGAGTCCAATATTCCTACCTCCCAGCAAGACAATTAACTATAACCAGCAGTAGGACTGTGCTGCTATGCAACCTCTAGGAAAAAACAAGCTATCTAGGCTGCTGAAGACCCGGAGATCCCTAGCAGGGTCTCTTAGGATTTAGCTTCACATCCAGTGCATATCCATCCTGTAACGGAGAGATGAGA
The DNA here is from genome assembly GCF_000699245.1 of Pterocles gutturalis. Classification (NCBI taxonomy): domain Eukaryota; kingdom Metazoa; phylum Chordata; class Aves; order Pterocliformes; family Pteroclidae; genus Pterocles; species Pterocles gutturalis. The sequence goes on from NW_010101943.1 coordinate 33,664, forward strand.
TCCTTGGAAAACCAGCTATCGCCTTCCTTCAGGCTCTTGATGTCTGTGCCAGCTGCTTTTGGCCCTCTGAAGACTTCTGCTCTCTGACTCAAAAGCTTTGGACAGATTACCACACCAGGTGTAGAACGCAGAGGATGGATTTATTTCTCATACCTGCAGTCTACTGCAGCTATATGGGAAATCTTTGCCTATTTGCTACTTACAGACCTCTTTTAATAGTCTCACAAGCCCATATGCTACAAGCTGTACCATTGCTATGATGGATTAAAGTGTTGCAACAGAGCAGCAACCTTTCTAGCCACATCCTTCAGTACTATAGTAATGCTTAATTCATCTTCATTTTTATAATGCATTGGAACTCTTGGGTGAAAGGTGCATGAAACCATCATGATAACTCATACACTGTCACTTACTTTCACAGCCACCTGCAAGGGAGTGGGGTCGCTGGGGATCCCTGCCACCTGACCTTCATATACCTCACCAAAGGCTCCGTGGCCCAAACCCCTGGACAGACCAGAGAAGACAAGAAGGTTTTACTACAGAGAACATACATTATAACACTGTGGTCATAGCTCACAGAATGGGCTCACAATTTTCATACAAGTGAAACAGGGAGAACTGAATATTGACACTGATTACATCACTTCTCACACTACACAGGGGACCAGTCCTTGATGTGATCTTTCCTGGACCTACAATATATTTAATTGTTAGGGAAAGCAATCCTCAAAAGTGAACAGTTCCCAGTGAAATCAAGCTGCTGGCACTGAAGTGCATGATGGATAGCACTCTTCTATGGCTTTGGTGTCAGTGCTCTAGTGGTGGGCACTCCAAAACAGGTCAATAAAGATAGGTCTTGAGTCTGGATGTTCCCACACCCTAAACACATTAACAGTTCCTGTGATGTTTATGCATCACCATTAAAGAAAACATTGAACAAGAAACTAGGAGGCACAATGGATCTCAAAGGACCTGCATTCTAAACCATGTGTCATTTCCTGATTTATTTTGTGATTCTGGGTAAGCAGCCTAGCCAGTAAATGGTGATGACAGTGCTTTGTAAAGCACTCAGCTCTAGGAATTCGTGCTGAGAATTGTTTCTGGCAGTGATCATATTATGAAATTTATAGTTTTATTTTGGATAAGGGTACAAGAAAAAAGAGAAAGGAATTAATCACAAAACAGATCCTGTCCTATGTCCTTGCGATACAGATTTTGCATACGTGTCTGTTCAGTCTTCACTCACTTAACGTTAAGTCAACTGGTACAACAATAGCTATACCACATAGGTGACATTTCGTAACAACATAGTGAACTCTGGCAGAGAATGAGGCTGCATCCCAGATCCTGAGTCCCTCTTAACCCTGCAGGGGCTGCACATTGGGCAGTAGTAGTTTGAGCCTCTAAGAGACATTCCTGCATCTCAATCTGGGTAAAAGTCTCTCACAATAAGGCTCTCTTCTATAACACACACTTTCCTGGCAGAGCCAGGTCTGGCCTGAGAGCTGCACTGGTTCTGTTCTCTGGTCTATTGGTGGACTGTTTTTGCACAGGCTGTTGCCCTCCTGTCAGTTAAAACAGGTGCTAATAAGAGCAGTCTGCTCTCTTGTTGCATAAGCTCTGTCTGTAGTTTTCCCAGGATAAAGACCAGTTCAGGCAGTGAAACCACAGTGAGGACTTGTGTTGCCTGTGATTCAACCACTTCTTTTAATAACATTTGTAGGTATCAGCTTCAGACACACTTCCTGGCTGTGATTGACTTATTACAAACTGAGGGTATAAAACAGATCTCTACAGCTCATAACTCAGTCTCCTCCCAAAAAGCCTACCTTCTCTGCCCTTATCAGTTCCCAGCTGTATCCTCTGCTCTGTGCAGCTTGCCACGCTTCAAAAGTCCTTTCAGAGCCCAAGTGACAAAGGCAGCATCAGCACAGGGTACACTGGAAACTTCCAGATGCAGGTGTGCAGGCAAGGGGGAATGAGATAAGACTCCATAGACTGCTCTGAGCATCATCTTTTCTAGCACCGTAAGCTCCCTAGTCTTCCAAGCTCTCCTGCTTCCACTTCTTGTCTTTTTGTGTAAAACAGCACGGTACCAGGTAATATCACATTCACAAGTGGCATGCACTGTATCCTGCCGTAGAGCAAGGTGGGAGAGAACTCTGAATTTTTCTTAAGAGACTACTTCAAACTTTTCAGAAGTTCTGGTCTAGACATGACTGTCCTCCTGGCTTTATACTCCTGTCTTTTTAATACTGTCTGCTAGTCTCAAACCCGTTGCTTTTCCTGGACTTAAGGATGTCATTGTCTTTACCAAAGATCCCATCAAAGACTTTTAAAGAGCTGCCTACAAGCCTCAGCCTTCCCAGCATTTCCTCAGTTAATAACTGGAAATGGGCCATTCATTGCACAGTCTGAAAAAGATGTGTCTGAATTACTGGTGATGACTCTTCAGTTCCTCTCATAATCCCAGATGATTAACACTGCACCTGTAAAAGGTCAGGGAGACTGCCAAAGTCTAGTCCCCTCCACACAAGCCTAACTAATGCAGCTTTACACCTTTCTTTTGAAAAGGGGCATGAGTCTAAAAGTACATGAGAATTTGTATGTGCCTGCATGACGGCATGAGTTCACATTCGTGCAAGAGAGCCAGCATATGTCAGTGTATAATGTGAAGCATGGGGAAGGCAAAGATGAATTTACCGGATGAGGGAGATGTTTTTTCGAGGCACCTCTTTGAGGTCACTAATGGATGTGGTCTTTCCTGCAAAGCAGTAGTTGGGATTGTAGTCTGTCATGATAGTGGAGGTACGCAGCTTGCTGAGTTTATATTCTGGGCTCTGTAATTCCATCTGCATGGCTTGTAGCTCCTGGTGCTTCCGACGATACACTGAACACGGAGAACACAGTAAACCAGAGACACAGATTGACTTTGGGAACAGGACAGCAGCCATGCAGCACGTCTCACTGGAATTCGCTGTGTGGCCACATTTCAGTGAATCAAACCAGCCAGTGACACTGTCATACTTCTGCACATTAAATAATTACTGATAGAAAATGGCATCTGAAGTTACCCAGGAACCTTTGATTTACATATCTGATGAAGAAACAGGCTTGCTCATGGACTATTTGGAAGAAGTAAAATGAATTTAACTTACAGAGATCTCTGATTTCACAGTTCTGAGGCTTTTGTTTTGTTCTATTTAGTTTAACTGGACATTCCAAGTATGAGTCCAGTTCCAAACTTGAGGGAGTCTGGGTATAACCAACTTTCCTAAATCACACAGAAGTGACTAAAATCCAAAATGAAGTATTGCATCATATCCTTCAAAATGGATAGACTGAGTTCTTACCTCAAAATAACAGATTGTATATAAAATTTGCTCGTTTTGCAAAACTTCCTCTGTTTCTAAACAACAGAGTTGAACTAAATTTGAAATAAGTTTATGGTAGTGTTATATTCCTTGAATCACTTCACTGATACTTCTGAAACATCATTAGAAACCACACCTTGAAAGAAGATATCCTGCGGATATTACTTGAAACAGTAATTGATATTGCAGTATTTTTTTCAAAGCAAGATGCCAATCGTGAGCAGGTTAAATTACTATTACCCTCACCATTGATTTCTGTGGGAGCTGGATTGAGCCCAAAGACTGCGATGGTAATAGTTATTGCATCTTCTCCAGCAGATGTTGCTCAGGGGAAGAATTTAAGGGGTAAACATGCACTTGCAAAGGCAGACGGATGTAATGACCTATCCACAAACCCTTCCTGTCCTCCATTTTCCTCCTGGTTGCTTCTGCTTTGATTTTTTAAATCGCTGCTCTCCCCTAAGATGGCAATGATAGGCTGGTTGGATGGAAAGAGGATTACTCTCCCACTCCCTGAGAAGTAATTAGTAACTTTAAAGGGGTACTGTCTGGCCAGAAATCACACATTTAGGACCATGTGTGTGAAACTGCTAACTCCTGAAATTCTTAAAACTGAAACAGCTGCACAAATCTAATTTAATAGTTGCCATTTGCTGCTCTGGGTATATCCCTCCCCTCCCCCAGACTATACACAGTGTGGACAAAGAAAGGTGGCAGAGCTGTGGTTTGAATCTCTGTCTGCTTTTTATTGATTCACATCTATTCTGCTTGCACTCAAATGCAGGTGAGCAATTGTTTAAAAGAAGAAAATGAAAAAGTGAAAAATACGCATTTCACATAAAGATGCCAAGAATGCCCACATCCTACTAGGAGCACTTTGTAAAGTTCTATGTGAGAATTTCAAGCTTCAATGTCATACATTAAGAAGCTACATCTGTATATAGGCACACAAATAAAGAAGCTTACTTTTAGGCATTAAGCACCAACAGATCTCACAAAACCAGTAGCAGTTGTGTTCTGGCAAGTTTACACTACAACACAAGCAATAATGTCTCTTGTGAGATGCGGTCAGTAACTGAAACCTCCTCAAATTGGCCATAGTGGTTAGAAACAACCACTGAGATCTGAAGTTAAGGCGCATGTGTGGGAAGGTGTCATTAAATACAGCAGTAGCTAAAAATCTGAATCCTTTTGCCTCCCAGGACCCAATTATCCCTGGATCAGATCCAGCACTCATACAAAAATATCTTTTGCAGAGAAACACTCACCTATCATGATTCCTGAAAAAGCCAAAATTAAAGCAGCCACCAGTGCTGAAGTCACTACAGACAAGACCAAGGAGAGAGGGAGATGAACCACCGGCTCAGCTGTAAGAGAGGCAGGAGAAGGAGGAATTACATGTTTGAAATGATCTTCCAGCAGCCACTTTTTTGCAGACAGATTTTTCTGCTCTTCTTTCCATTTGCTCATCTGCTGCTCCTACAGTGTAGGAGCAACCTCTAGCATGATCAGTTCTCAGGATCTATGACCTCTAATACCTCATTGTTTCACTTTCCTCAATTAGCATCAAGCTATTAAAACAGATGGTTTGCCATCAACAAATTACCATGCGCACTCCCTGGGTATGAAAACAAGACCATAAAAACCAGGGGCAGGAGGTTGGGGAGGTGGGAAGAACATTACACTGCTAGGGTTAAAGTGCTGCTATCAATGCCAAATCACAGCAAAAGCAGGAGGACTGCAATGTATCATCTCCTAAATGCATCTAATCCAGGCAGAAAAACCTGATAACCATAAGCGTAGTACAAAGTATTCCACAGCTGCATCTTCACTTGGGACCACAAGGCATTCAATGACCATCTATTAAGAATTACTTCACCCTGGCAAAATGACTGCGCTTTTTACCCATTTTATAGATGGAAATGGCAAAAATACAGAACATCTTTCTCATGCCAGTGACAAAGCTGAGAGCTGAGATCCTGAAACCCCAGAGTCATGTTCTCTAATTGCTGGGCAAGAATATGAAGGAAACCTAGCTCTGAGCATTTGGTTTTTCAAGTAAAGCAAGTACAGAGAGTTTAGTTTTCCTCAGAGATCTCTCACAAAGCATTTCTTATAGATTCTGCACATGCATGTTATATGTCCAAATCCACAGGAATGATATTCTCCTTCAGCTTGTACATTGCTTTGGTTCTTAAGAGGGCAGACCCAGAAGTTAAGTTTAGCTGGAAAATGCCTTCAGTGAACAAACTTTCATGATTTCAAAGCAGAATGTGAGCATTAGTGCAACCAGATGCAAAATTTGACTCTCCTCAGTGCTGCCCAATATGCCAAACATGTACCATAAAGCAAACAAGTGCCTCAGCACCCATGTGTCTGTATCCTAGCAAAATAACTCTGCAGCATATACCAGCAGGGAAGAAGGAAATATTCAACAGAAGCTAGTTTTGAGAAAGAAACCAGATAACACTTCCAGGCTGTCTTGCAGTACAAACTTCAGATTTTTATCATGCATTTTCTGCTTCACACACTACCAGCCTACCCCATGCACCTACTTACCTATGCAAGACACACCATCCTCAGCCAGCTCTGTGCCTGGCTCACAAAAGCAAATGACTTTTTGAGTCTCAAGATCAACACGGCACTCGTCCATCTCACAGTGGCTGCAGTTAAGATGCAGCCTAATATCCACCTCTCCGTGCCCCTCTGTCACTAGGGAGTGGATGAAAGAAGCTGAGTTAATTACAGTGAAGATCATATCATTCCTTTGGGCACTGACAGAAACAGGGGACATGGTGGTCATGATTGCCAGGTGTGGCAGGGTGGGCTTCATTTAAGAAACTGATTTCTCCCAACCTTCCATAGCTCCTGTCCTTTTCTCAGGTAGAAAATAACATCCAGCTAAATTAGCACCGCTGCAGTTGAGGTGCACTGGCTCTCTTTTAGTAGGTAGTCCTACCAGGTTAGCAAAGAGCCTAAGGAAAACCCACCCTTTCAGTGGTCCGTGGGGTTCACCCTTCTCTTTCCTGGCCTTTACTCCCTCTGAGATCAAACACTGCAATGTTTTCAAAACATTCTGGCTGAATCTATCAGGCCAGAGTCCATGTATTTGAAAATACTTCTGGCTGTTCTAAAGCAAACATTTTTTTTTTTGAGCAAACATATTTTTTGTGTTTTCTGAACACATTGCAAACATATTCAAGACACTGACTTCTGGGCAAACACAGGCTGGAGTGGCAGTATTTATCACTCCCATGCACTGCTGGGCAGCACTGCACTGTTTTCTCTAGAAACTCCCTGGTCTAGCCTGCATGCTTTGCTGAGGGATACTCTAAGGCACATGTCTGTTACTAAATAGTCAGGTACTTTGTTTCTTTCCTAAATTATCTGAACTATGAGGTTCTGTTACCACTTTCCTTAGACAAAATTATTCCAGAGGCTGGTACACTATAAAGAATCATAGAAACACAGAATGGTTTGGG
>NW_010101944.1:0-2553 GCF_000699245.1 Pterocles gutturalis
ATATATATACGTGTATATAGATATATATATATATACTTTAGCTGGTATGTCCACTGTTGTTAAGGTGGAGCCCTTTGGTAACCAGCTGCCATCCACAGAGGAATAAAGCCCTATCATGGCGACTGCTGAGATGCTAAACGTGTTGGCATTTAAGACAGTCCTACACCCATCTATATGTAAATGCAGGAGGTAGTTACTAGTCTTTATTTGTTTCCACCTTGTATTAGCGAGGTATTGTGCGTGGTGCCTAGCATTTGCATGTCTATAACATAGCAGGTCAAAAGCTCAAACAGCTTGTCTTTGCACATTCAGTAATATTTCTAATTGTAATTTTTGTTAGTCATTTAAAATTGCAGTTGTATTTTCTGAACATAAAGACAGCTTTGAAAAAGAAAAAAGAGCATGTGTGAGACATTGAGGAGGTCAGGAAATCCTGCACTGATGTATTTATACATATTATTTATTTTTTTATCATACACTAAGAGCTGAGCCCCTGGTTCAAGAAAACATTTCCCCATGCTGGCAGAAGAATTAGGGACCTAATTTCAGTCCCCACCTAAAGCTAAGCCCAGGTTTCCCTGAATCAGAAACCAAGCAGACTAAGCTGGCAAAAGCATCATACTATCCTTTTGAGTGGCCAGAAAAAATGATGAGAGCTTCTTAGATGCTTCTTGTAACTGGTGTTAGTAGAGAAGCCAAGGAAGGCTGAGGGACCCAAAGATGCTTCTGCAATGTTCATCTCTTGATCTATACCAGTAGAAATATATGAATAGCAAATACTTGTTGCACTCTAATGTTTGTAATATCACTGTCACAAGGTAATTTGCAAAAATTAAAATTCATATTTCATAAGATACCAACAAGTAGATGTTTTTTTTAGGGTTGCTTATTTTTTAGTAATCTTGTTTTAGTAAGGAAGTAATCTTCCTTTGCCTAGTATTGCCCAGCTCCCTTTAAAAGCAGATGGCTCTGGTTAATGCAAAGGTCTCTCTTTACAGCAGATGCCACGCGCTAGCAAACGCTTGGGGAAGCTGACATTTGTTGTCCCAGCTTTATGACAGGGTGGTTGACCGTTTACAGCAGGCAAGGATCTCCACCTTGAAATGCTGCAATAAAAATGGTCCCACCACTCGCAAATGTGACACTTCCCCATTTCCACTGCACTGTTTTGGGTTCAGGTGTGTCAGCAGATCTCCATTGCAGAAGTAAATGTCACATCATTGCCATCAGTGTGGATTGCAGCAGGGCTTGTTGTTGGCAAATGCGAGAGCAACGACGGAGTCATTTTACAGACCGTGTATCGGGGGCAGGAAACTGGAAGTCTGTATTTCATCAGCTCTTAAAGACTTTGGAATTTTTCAGATTAGAAAAGAAAGAAATCTAAGATAAAGGCTGATTGCATAAGCTACTGCATCAGTCTTTCATAATGAAAGGTTCGTATAATGTTCAAGATTTGCATAAAGTGAGCTTCCCCATTCAGTCAAGCACAGAGCTCAGCCCAGCTGTTCATCCTCGATTCTCAAAAACAATCCTCTCAGTAATTCCCCCGGTGAGTCAGAACCTCTGAGTGTGACATACATTTCTGCATCTCAGAATTGTGCTGTGACGTTGCACAGTGCTTAGGTCAAGCGAGCAGGCACAGAACTTGAGCTACAATGAGTTCGTGAAAGAAGCCAAAGCAAGATGTTTGTGAAATAACTTTGTTCTTAAGGATTTTTTTTAAATGGATGACAGAAGCAAAGGACACAAAGTGTGATTCTGTACTCAGCACCGGTGGAGAGAAGGTGCCAATGAGAGCATCGTGGCATCGCAGACAGCTGGTGGTTGTGTGAGGAGGACACGGGCAGGTTCTGCAGGGGTTGCCTTTGCGCGGAGGTTTGCCTGAATGCTCTCGCCCTCCCGATGAAAGGTATTTCCTCCCGGTGAGAAATGCTGCATCCCATCATCAGGGAGAGGTGGAGAGCTGTACCAAAAACAACGTCTAGCTTCACAAGCAGGCGTTTGATCTGTTGGATGGATGGTTGTGTAGGCGTGCTCGTAGCAGCCTGCGTACCTGGGAGCTGACCTGGTGTACAGGGACCTTTGCCATGCACCGGGGATTGAGGGACACATTATACCTAATGGTCCCTTCAGGAACAGTGTGACTGACTTTGCTGTCTGTCCTTGCAAAGCTGAGAATCATTCCCAGCCCCGTAACGCAGGCGGTGTTTGTCAGAGGTGACTGAAGGAACGACAGATTGCCTTTGGCCTCGCACTGAGTGTTTGTTTCTGGGACTGGAACCAAGCTGGAGGCGTTTGTTGGGGGCTGTGGAGTCGCTGTCTGTCCTGAGCAGAGCCCTCGGCAGGGCTGGGCCGTGCTGGGGTGCTGCTGGTGCTCCCAGCGGAGCTGCACGAGGGGCCATGCGGGGCAGGACGGGCCCCCTCCTCAGCCAGGTTCCTCTGATGGCAGACGTGGGCACATGGTGAGCGGCCTCACGGGGCGATGTTCACACCTGCCCTCGGCCCTGGTGCAGGTGTGGCAGTGGGAATTCTGAACCCAGAACGCCAAGGGGA
>NW_010101945.1:0-1917 GCF_000699245.1 Pterocles gutturalis
ATATGCAAATATACAAATGAGCGATACACCATGATACTGATCACCACCTGATGACCAAGACTAACGATCCTGGAGCAGGGAGAGTCCCAAAACCCCAATCCTGGAATAGAGATAAGAGCCCAGATGTCTGAGAGACTGAGACAACCCTGAGAGAAGGGTGACCCAGAGCGACACAACTTGGAGCAAGAGAGGGAACTTACAGACAGAGCCTCATCTATATACTGGGCATGACGTGCATGATACGGAATAGTCTATTGGTCAATTTTGGTCTCAATCCTAAACCTAAGGTTGAATCCTAGGCTTGTAATTGGGGCTGTGCTCCCTCCCAGCTTCTCCTGCACCTGCAGACACGGTCACAGCAGAGAAACTGAAAAGTTGTTGACTGTCCTGGCAGCAACTATAAACATCAGTATGTTATCAGCCGCCTTCTTAGCACAAATACAAAACACAGCCTCACATGAGCTACTGTGAAGAAAGTTAACTCCATCCCAAATGAAACCAGGACATTCTTCACCCCTTATTCCTTACCATTTATGTCATACTCAGGTTCCATCAATTTTCCTGTCTTTTGGTATATACACACAGGTATCGTTCCCTTAGGCTATGGACCATCCATCCATAATGTTATTGAGTTTATTTAGTGCATGATTTTGGGCTCTGTCATGGCAGTCTTTCAAGGCAGGAAAGATGATACGGAGTTTACTTAGTTGGTAGAGTGTGTGATGTTGGACACAGTGCACGGATAGTATGTAGTTTGTTGTATGTTGCTTTTGGAACTCACACATCTGGTATATCTGGCATGGTCCATATCCGTGGTCTGTGTGATGAAGATGTCGGTCTTGGGGCAGTTGCTGGACATGAGCTCTGGTTATGTCAAACCTGAATGGTTCTTAATATGTCATCGTTAGTATAATATATAGCAGTCATAGCAATGATAATATGCAATGTGAGGGTTATGCAGCAATTAACATTATACAACTGAGTTCATTGGCTACTTTCATCCAACATCCCCTTGAGGTACACATCAGACCTCTCTGTCCTGCATCACCCACCAAGTGCACCCAGGTCCTTGAGCAAAAACAGTTCCAGGAATGGGTTCACCTTTACCCGAGGCAGGAATAACCCAGACTGTCTTCCCCAGCATGTTCTTGATGTGCATCCCAGGGACTTTATCCCTTTCCACAGTACATGAAAGTTCCACCCCCCCCCCATCCCCCCCACTGCTTTCAGTGTAGTCTTTTGCAGTTCGTTGTATCATTTGATCTTCCCGGAAGCTGGTGCATGATGTACACGGACTCAGTGCCGTGATCTTTGGCCTGTGTCTACAATATTGTTTTGGAAATGAGTCCCATTGTCTGATTCAGTTCTTTCTGGGGTGCCATGCTGCCACAAGACTTGCTTTTCAAGTCCCACAGTAGTGTTCTGGGCGGTAGCCTGGGGCACAGCATATGTTTTAAACCATGTTGCTTCCACCACGGTGAGTACTAGCGCTTACCTTGGTGGATTTGTGGAAGCATGATCTGAATCTGCCAAGCCTCCCCATATTTATATTTTAACCAACGTCCTCCATACCAGACATATTTTAACTGTTTGGCTTGCTTGATCACAGCACGAGTTTCACATTCAGGGATAACCCATGCAATAGTGTCCATGGTTAAGTCCACCCCTCGATCACGAGCCCATCTATGTGTTGCATTCTTCTTCAATTGCATCATAGGCCCAGTGAGCTACGAATTTTCACCTTTGTGTTGCCACTCCAGATCCACCTGAGACACTTGAATCTTAGCATCCGAGTGCTGGTTGTTTTGGTGTTCTTTGGTACCCTGATTCTTAGGTACGTGGGCATCTACGTGACATACCTTTACAACCAGCTTTTCTGCCCAGGCAGCAGCCTGGCTAAACAAAGAGCTTTTCCTG
>NW_010101946.1:0-65896 GCF_000699245.1 Pterocles gutturalis
CCTCGGCTCCCGGGAGGCCTTTCCCTGCATCCATCTTCTGCTCCGAAAGGAGGAGATCTTGGTCCGCAGCCGGTGCTGGTGCGGAGGGTGCCGGGGGGGAATGGTGTGTGGGGGGCTGCTGGGGGAAGGTTGGCACAGGTTTTCTGCACCACAGAGAAGTGCTAGCCGGCCCGGGAGCTGGCCGCGGACATGGATCTTCTGGATCAGTTGGCCCATTGCCTCTGCCCGTTATTGTGCAGTGTGCCTCTCGAGTTGTCTTAGAAGGTCTCTGAAGCTTTCATGTGAGAAAGCCACATCACAGGCCCTCAAACAGTGACGGCTGTGTGATATTTTAGGCGCAAATGTTTTATGCCACAATGCAACTTGGTTGGAGTTCAGGGATATGTGTGCTGCCATATTGCTTCTGCAGTCGTATTCGTTCTACAATCTCTCTGCATCCCTGTTCTTGGAGTGGGATCCATGAGTATGTTTCCATGTCCCATCCATGCAGTCTGTGTCACTCATTGGCTTTTTGTTTTACTTTCTCACAAAAATGTTTATCTTTAAATAGTGATATAATCACCTCTTTCCTTGCCGTAGAATGAGAAGTTCTAATAAAGCTGCAAGTTTTGGATCATCTGCCACTTTCCAGATAGTGACACTGAATATGGCTAAAGTGTATTTTCTTTTCCACCTTTTAAAATAATATTTTTGTTTTCTTCTTGTCATATTCTACTTGGTGCAGTGAATGTCATGTCCCAAGCTCTTGCTGAGGTATAAAGCTAGATAGAGTTAATAAAAACAAATGTTCCTGAAGTTAAAGTCATAATACTGCTAGGTCTACGTTAGATGCTAAATTCAGCACTAGATGATAGGATGAGGAGGACTTTTCCTTATGGTCCTAGACTTCCATGAGTGTCTAGACATTATTTCTTCAGCCTTCCACTGAAACATAAGTTAGGGACTGTTAGTGGACATGCAGTTGCAGACATAATTTCAGAGGCACAGACTATAGTCAAGTTAGGCGCTCACTTGAATTCTCTTAGTGTTTATAATTCTGCATTCCAGAATCAAAATTGGAAAGTTGTCTTATTAAAAACAAACCAATAACTTTGTCAGGGATTGCTTGTTATATAATGCATCAAAAGAAATGTGAAATAATAAAAAAAATGTGTACATGGAGTGAAGCAACTTTTTAAAAAAATCCATTGAGTTTATGTTTTAATACTGACATTGCGTGCTAATAATCAGCTCGTTGAGGCTTTGATATTCTACACAGTGTAGTTGATATTTCTATCTTGGTTTGAATTCTAGAAATGTGAACATGTTTGGCATGTCTTTTTCCAGAAACTTCTAGGCTATGCAGCATCTCACATGGGATTCTTTCAGGTCTTAAATTTAATCATACATAATTTTATAAATACTTTTGGTTTTCATGCTACTTCTGTTTTGTGACAAAGTGTTGAGCAGCCTGAAATGTGGTGTTCTTTTGAATCTCATTTAATTAAACTTTGTGTGCATCTGTTGCGTAAAAGTCCTTTTCTCTCATCAAGTATTTTTTTTTCTTCCACTATTAATTAGTTTAAACTTAGAAATGCACATTTATATCTCTGAGAACCTTCATTATCTTTAAAAGTTTATGTTATTTCTAATCTCAGTGTTTTTATGATTTCTTAAAATAATCTTGAATGTCTCTATAAAATAATACCTTAACTGTTTTCAAGTGAGCAAACATGATTCAGTACTATTAACTGCTTTTTTGGAATAATGAATAGATTTGCAGTTTTCATTGTCCTCCTGCATAACTTAACTGCATTTGTTTCAAATCAATCATATGCACTTTAAGGAGGCAGTGGATATAGGTAGTGATAGAAATATCAGCCAGTATTTAATAATTACGCAACAAATATTTTTTTCAGTTTTATGCTGTACTATTTCCAACTTTGTTCTGTGTCAGTTGCAGTTCAGCCCAAGAACTTTTCCATTAGCATCTGTTCAGATAGGAGCTTCTTTTCGGTGAGCTATTCCAAGCAATATAGTGTGATTCCCTTTCCAGGTAAACGCCAATGGTCATTTATATTATTGCTTACAGGAAAGAAAAGGTCATTTTGTTTTAGTGAGCAGTGGGAGTCCTGTAGTGGGATATTTATGATATATTTAAGAATTTTTTTTAAGCAAATTCTTAATTTATGTATTCAATTTTATATTCCAGAGATGCAGTCTGAAAAAAAAAAAAAAAAGTAAAATGAAATAACTTTTTGTTAAGCTTTTTTTAAAATTATTATTTGTTGAAAATAGTGTAGCAAAAGGAGATTGGATTTCTAATATTTGTAAGGTTGATGGGAAGTATTGAGACCTAGATAAATGAGCTAGGGAAGGTAAGTCCCAGTATCTCTAAGCAAATTGTTGGAAGATCAGTGGAATATTAACCCCTGTATATTTCTTCTCCAAGGTTCATTGGCCTTTCACTGTCTACAAGAGCTGTATTCACACAGCATGAATTTCCAGTGAATCAAAGAAAGATGAAGGCGCTCTGAAACATGTTTAAGCCAGGGGGTTGACTTAGGAGCTGCCATATAGAGCTAACAGAGTGTTAGGCTTAAGGACCTTTCTTTATTCCCTTTGCAATCTCCATTTACCAGAAATGTACCTTCGTGTGGAAGAAACCTTCTCCTTCAGCAAAGCTGAAGTAACTTAATTGCTTTGTTTCTGTGCACGTGGCTGTCTGTCCAACTGGCGTTCTTGTTCTTATTTGAACTTGTTGAGTCAATAGTCCTCACTTCTTGCATCTTCTTATCCAGGTGCTCTCCCCTTCATTCACAGAATCTTAGACAAACCAAGGAAGGTATGGAATTAATTTCAGACATCAGTTACAAGCAGTTAACTAATAACATCAGCAAAAAGTACCCAACATTTGCTTTTTTTAAAGAAAAAATCTTAGCATTATGGTGCAGGCTTTACATCCTTCCTTATTCTTCTCCAGAACTCTCTGAAGCAGATCATATGTCTTCTAGGAAACAGCACAACTAGCACAACTGTTAAGCAGTGAAGTGTGAAGAAGGAGCTCCCATTTTCCTGTTTGCCAGCTTTGAGGTTTACAGCTTTTAAGTGTTCTGGACTATGGCTTATAGTTTTCTTGCAGAATCTATGAGCTACTTTCTCATTATCTCACTTTCTTTATAAGGAAGAATGTTTGTATTTTTCAAACCTTTTCTCCTCCATTCTCTTAATTGTTCAGTTTTATTTTTTAGGAATGCTAAATTCTGTTGCACAGAATTTACACAAATACAATTAGTCCAGACACTCTTGAAAGTGGACTTTAATGGTCAAGTGTTAATTACACCACTTCTGCTTCATCTTTCTTCTTTTGCTTTGTAGGAAGCTGAACACGTAGCTGTTCCAGTCCCTCCAGGTAAGTGGAGCAATTTTTTTTTCCTTTAAAATACAAATTTTTATGTTATTTATGCTACTTCTTAGCAGGTGATGTAGTCTACATACATACTTCTGATTTTTACTGGAAGCAAAACTTGCGAGTCTGCCTCTATACAAAATTGTGGAAATAAAGATGTGCTCAAATGTGGGAGGTGATTGAAATTTATGCTGTGCAATGCTGTATGCAAGTATTGAACATATAAAAGGTGCCCAGTTCATTTTGCTTTGCATTGATTCATCTGGTTGCATGAGAAATCCATCTCTTTTAATTCTGATGTGTTTTAAATTTGCAAAAATAGCTACTTTTTTTTTTTCTCATCTAAAGAAGCGTGTTTATTAAAATTCTTCTATGGAGCTAAGCAAAACACTAAGTTCAGCTCTTCAGGTAACCATTAAGAGAATGTTGTTCTTTACTGTGGCAAATATGTTCAGTCCACTTGACCTTACTTTGAAAAAGTATGCAGCTCAAGTAGAACTCTGAAAATTGATAAAGACTGAAAAATTTTGACCTTTCCCTTTTCTGCTTCTGTTTCCTATTCTAAAATGAAGCTTTAAAGTAAAATCTTAAAAATCTTATGCTAGCTAAAGCAATTGCACATTATGATGAGATCTACAGAAAAGCTTAATAAGAGTTAATAATTCTATATACAGTAAGAGTTTGTATCTTGCAGTAAAAAGGGTCACAATTGCAGATCAAATGTGAAGAATAAAAGGAAATGTTGAACAGACGTGATCAGTCTTGAGGAAATGCAAACATCCACTGGAAAATACATCACTGATACTGTAACTTAAGCGCTTTGTAATGTACAGACCCAAGGGAGACTAGATGCTGATGGACTACTATAATTCTGATTTGTCTCAGTGGCTTAATAC
Source organism: Pterocles gutturalis (assembly GCF_000699245.1). Taxonomy (NCBI): domain Eukaryota; kingdom Metazoa; phylum Chordata; class Aves; order Pterocliformes; family Pteroclidae; genus Pterocles; species Pterocles gutturalis. Next base: position 4,285 of record NW_010101946.1, read on the forward strand.
AGTTTTTGTTCAACTTTCATTTTTTTCAAACCAGAATGTACAGCTGTTTCTTGAGTTGGAGCCACATGTGACCGGTCAGTCTAGCTGCAAAACTTGGGTTTGCATCGCATGTAAGCAGTAGTAGATAAATGAGCTACCACTTTAACTGAGAGACTGTCAGATTGTCCTGTGTGTACTGTCCAGTTTAGGGGGGATGACACACTTGTGAGAATGTGCATCTCTTCTTGCTTGCTGGCCAGTAGAGCAATGCTGAAATTGAGAAGTTTTAAGGGTTTGGGTTTTTTTTCTTTGTATGTTTATAGTTGTTTGTCTTTTCTGTGTCCAGTTCAGGCTTAAGTCAGTGTATGATTCTATTCTTTTACAAGTAGTCTACAGGAAAGTATTTTAGAAGCAAGCCTGACTATGTAGTAGTAGTTTCCAGAAAGTGTATCTAAGATGCTTAATTAAAATCTAATAAAAATACACAAATAATTGTTGAAGATATTTTTGTAGCACATTGAGATAAATAATAGTGTGGCGTTTTATAAGAACCATCTTTATTTTTTAAATAAGCATACTGTCCTAAATATTAGCAAATTGCTTGCAAACTTGTTTTTATTTCTCTGTATTATGTGTATTTTTTAAACATGTATGTACATATATATACACACTTATTTATGTATTTTACGATACTGTTTGCTTTCCAAAAGTGATAAAAGAGGCTTATGACGTTTTAAACTGGAGGGATGTGAAAGTATTTTACCTTTGCATTGAAAGTATGGAACAAACACCAAAAAAGTGAGATTACTTTCTTATTTAAGTACCAAAATTGTTTGTACTGCAGAGGTTACTTCGTGGTTTTCCCATGTTCAGCTCTGATCCTGTTTCTCAGTGTAACTCAAAAGAATTCTATGCATGGGTTTCTTTATGCTACAGAAAGGACTTTAGGGTTGAAAGGCTTACAGAAGACAGTTACAGTTCAGTGGACTGTAGTAAGAATCATTTCACTGGACTGTTCCATTAACCTGAAGAGATAAGGCTGGAGTTTCACATTCAGATTGGACTGCTTCAGGAACCGTCTTTTTTCTATGGGACAAGATGTGTGCTGTTACCCGGGTAAGAGTGCAAGGTGGCTGTAATTCATCTCTAGCAGTTGGGTTAGCAGTTTGCATACTTTATTTCTCATTTGGTTGAGAAATTTTTGTCAAGATGGCATTTAAGTTGCTATTTTGGTTTTCAGGAGAAGAGTATTTTCTAAATTCTTCTTTCTTACTGTGGTATTCTGTCTTAACAGCAGTCAGTCTCTAATAGCCTTTTGAAATCAGAGTGGCAATCACAGACTTACTTTCTGAAAATTTGTCATCTGTGTGTTAGTCTGTTATACCTGTCAGGCAACAAACAATCCAGAAGGAAAAGAGGAGGCAAAGGATGGGGTTTGTTTGTTTTCCTTATTTAGTTGTTGGGCTGTAAAGGTAACCACTGTTAAGTCTTCTAAAGCCGTGAGAACATTACCCAAGTTTGGATTCTCTTTTGCTGTTGTTCACCTCTGTTTCTAGCTATGTCGTCTTTGTGGTATACTTCAAATTTCAGAGTTACCGTGGATTGCTCATAATTTCATCCACTCAGTTTTTTAATATCTCCAAGGATGGAAATTCCCCAACCCTACTGGTCAACCTGTTCCAGTGTTAAGCTGCCCTCACTGGGTGATTTTTTTTTTTCCCCTACCCTTATACTTGCTCATAGCTTTCTTGATGTGAACATTGCATCTCATCTTTTGTTGTGTGCTACCCAGAGACTGGATCTGTCTTCTCTATAATGATAGATTAGGTAGTGTAAAACAGCAAGTAGATCCTTCCTTAGCCTGCCTTCTCCATGCTGATATTCCTCTTGTATGTAATAGTCCAGCCTCTTAACTGTTTTGTTGGGGCCCCTGCTGCAGTTTGTCATCTGTCTTGAGGGGCTCAAAACTGAACACAGCAGTCCAGCTGTAGCCTCATGAGTGCCAGATAAAGGAGAATAATCACTTCCCTTCATCTGGTTGCTATGCTCTTGCTAATTCAGCCCAGTAGGCTGTTAGCTTTTAATGCTGCAAGCAACATGATGCTGAATTGTGTTCAGTTTGTTGTCCACCAGGAGTTACAGGTTCTGTCTCAAAGCTGCTTGACAGCCACTTGGCTCTCAACCTGCACTGTTCCATGCAGTTATTCCATTCTAGGTGCAGGCTTTGCATTTGTCTTTGTAAAAGGTAAATAGCATCCTTACCAATTTGGCTATGCTAACAAACATGAGCCTTTTGTTTTCCTTTCCTGTCAGGTCCAGTTTCTGTTTAGATTTATAATGTCCAAGGTCTTGCTGGAATGCATGAGTGAATTTCTTTTCTCTTTTAAGTGAAAAAATTTCAGTGCTTCAGGATATTTTTTTTTCCCCTCAGATGTTATCTGGAATCCCTTTACAATGCATTACCTCACAAAATGCCTTGTGGCTTGAAGTCAAATAATGTTAGATCAGGAAATGAATTTATCTCCAGCTTTTTTCCAGTAAGTTTGCCAGGAGGATGACACTTTTTTCTTTTTGACAAGGATTGCTTTTTAGTTTAGAAATCAGGCATTCAAAATTAACAGGCTTCACAAACCAAAACATGGAACCGGATAACAGTTTCATATGCAAGTACGTGTTTTAGTAATGTTACTTTAAAAGAGAAAATGAGCAGACTTGAAAAATTGATCTTTGGCCATCTTGTATGGCCTAAGAAGAATACTAACTATGGATGGAGTAGATTTTATGGCTTATACTAGGCACTTGTCAAAGACTGACAGCAAGCTGTAGGAACAGTGGAAAAATTGCCCTATGTGCAGTTTTGTTAATCAAAATTTTTATCCATTATATAAAAAAAACCCAGAATTGTTTCTTACACCTTCAGACATTTCTGGTACAGATATAACTTTTCTGTTCATAATATATATCTGTATGTGCATATTGTAGCCAAATATAACTATATGGTGCCCCATGATCAAGATTTAACAAAGCAAATTCCTTTCGAGATCTAAAGGAGACTGGCTATGTTAGTTCTGAACTTGCATTTAAAAAAATCTGACTGTTGCATAGCTGAACGAAGATAATAAGTTAATGGGATAGCTTTTAAGCTGAAGTTCCAGATAACATAAGGATGCAGTCCTAAAGCTTCATTCATAAGGGCCTTACCTTTTTTACCTTGAAGCCTTAGTCATGAGTATTCAAACTTGCCCATAACCTTGTTAATACCTTATTGGTGAGAGTACCAAGTTCATAGTTTGAACAGTTCAGTAAATATTTCGTCCCTTCAGAAACTTGAAACAGGTTATGAACTCTTTGCAAAGAACAACAGAACAATCTCCATTCCTGATTTGCTTTGGCATTCTTTCTTTGGGACATAAATGTTTCCCTGAGCTGTCAGTGCCAAAGACTCTGAAGTTCTGGCAGCCATTCATCTCTTCTTGGCTTGTGATCTCAGCTCAGGATCCTCGTTCTGTTGAATGTATATATTTAGAAGTGACACTTTGGAATCTTGTCTGCCCCATGTTTTGCTTCTTTGCTATTCGGTGCCCGTGACCAAGGACACTGGAATCTCCTGCTCCTTGAAGTAATATCCAAAAAGCCTATGCAGTAGTTTTTTACTGTACAAGCATAGACAAAATGATCAGGTAACGTTCCCTACAGATCTCCGTGGTATTAAGCCTTAAATTATTTGCTTACGCTTACTAGATCTGTCTTTTGTCTAGTGCTAAGTGATGTACCAGAAGTGTACATTCTTAGGATAGTTAGACAGTTTCAGAAGCCTTGCAACTTTCCATGGCCAGCCTGTTGGGGGAGAGATGGATTTATTCTGCTTATGATCTGTAATCGTAAAGACATCTTTATTCATCTTTATTTGCTTCATCAAGCTAAGCAGTGTTCAGAACTAACATTGTTACATCTCTGTATAAATACACATATTTAAAGAGGAATACATTTCCTCCAGGGTAAAGTCACAGATGGGTTGGGACTACTTGTCATATCCTGGCTAATTAGCTAATTTGGTACATTCATTCCCTGGCCACCCTGTTACTTGACCTTAAAATGAGGTAACTTTAGTGTTGACATTAGTTACTCATCACTATTGATTTAGTGATGTGGCAACAATATCTTGATTCTGTATGTTCATTGTATGAGAACTTTGCTCGTTTTTGTCATTGATGTCACAGCATCCACATACAAGCTTATGCACTGTCCAGCACAGATTGGCTCAGGTCCTGTCTGTGACCTTCTTTCTCTTTCTGAAGCAGAATGATGCTACCTTGCAATGTTTATTCTGTGCTTGCAGGATGGAAGAGTAGAAACATCTCTTTTGGTCTGAGAGAAGCCATAACTAATTAGAGGATATATTGAAGTAAACCATTTCTTTGAAAAACTGTGTTTCATGGGTGAATAGTGGGCATTATATAATCTGTCTTTACAAAATCATGTATTATTCCATGTTTAACGTACAGTAATTAATATCTTCTTTCAATTACAGTTCATTGCCATGAAAAGGAGGATATGATAGTTTGCCCTATGAAACAGGTTTATATGTGAAATCTGGCAGGTATGTGTATTAGTATGTGTGGTGAGTATGTAAAACAGCACAAAATATAATTGATATCTATTCCTTCTGTCTTAAAGATGTTTTTTAGCCTGTTGGTAATTTAGTTGTATAGCCAAAACTTTACTAAAGTACATGCTTTTGCAGCTAAATTTGTAACAGTTTACAGAAAGGGCTATCTGCTAAATTATCCTTAAAGATGAGCTTTAAAGGTTATGGAAAGAGGGAGTCAACCTCTTTTTCTCATCTGTTGGCACTGTTATCTTTGACTACTCAGTATTATCTGCTGCTTTGTTCTTTTTTTTATGGTGGGAATTGGATTGCTATTACAATGTATTTTTGTTTCAGTAATGAGTTGTCTTACTGTGTCTTCAGATACTTTTTGTAATTAATCATGTTACATATGAATACTTCCCTTTTCCATTGAGATGTATGTTCAAAACCTACTATGTGTCTATTGGGTTTTGTGTACCTTCTTGACAGAGTTTGGAATCTAGATTCTACTTGAATCCCAGGTACTTAGGTTCTCAGTGTAGCCAAAAGACAGCAGTTCTTGCCCATGGAATATTAAAAAATCCTATGAATGTTGATGTATTGTTAATTTGTTGCAGTATTTGTAAAATTTGTTTCATTCTCATTTTAATACAGGTAGTACAACGACCTGTGGAATATGAGTGATGACAAACCCTTTTTATGCACTGCCCCTGGATGTGGCCAGGTAATAGTCTGACTTTGAAACAGGTTATGAACTCTTTGCAGAGAACAACAGAACAATCTCCATTCCTGATTTGCTTTGGCATCCTTTCTTTGGGGCATAAATGTTTCCCTGAGCTGTCAGTGACAAAGACTCTGAAGTTACTATCATTGATCAAATAAAAGTAAAACAGTGAAACATACTTCTAGGGATGATAGTTTATGATGATTGTTAGAAAAGATCTGTGTTTTGCTGAAAAGTGGGTGACAGCAAGAATTTCTAGCATTTTGTGTGTTTATTCTCAAGACGCTATCCGTAGAAGAAAAAAACCTAATTATATCGTCCTCTCTGAGCTGAAAACCATTTCATTTGTTAGCCCTGCTGTATTTGCTTTCATTAAAAAAAAAATACAGAAACATCCTAACATGCATCAGTATTTTTCAGCTTATGTCAGTGTTAGTGGGGACCTCACTGTGAAGCTTGCTGGTCACTAATCTTCACAAATATGGTGACTGCAAATATTTAATGGAATCATTTTTATTTATGTATATTTTTGTATATAGGAAGATGTTAAAGAGTATGCATGCCACAAAATGTATTTCAATTCCTGTTGTAGTTTTAATGTATTCTGTTAAATAGGATTAGTAGATAGAAAGCTGAATGTGAGCAGAAAAGTAAAAATGTTGAATACTTTAGCAGATGGTTCCTTGAAAGTGAGCTGTCTTAACGCTTTAATTTAGTAACCTGAAAATAAATGAATTTGCGTTATCTGCTGCATGAGATGGACATCCCCGCATCCTTTATGTAGAATTAATTTCTTAAGCTGAATTTTTTCACTATATTATCTCTACTGCCTTTATATAGAATTGATTTCTTAAATAAGCTGTATTTTTTCATTATATATTCACTTAGATTTATTTGGATTTTGAGTTAGAAATATTTTCATTTTTATTCTGAAAACTTAGGTGTTACGATAAATGACAGCATTAATGCTATACTAATGGAGCCTTCTGGATCTAAAGCAGGAAAGGACTAAGATTTCTTCTATTATGTCTGATATGTTCAGAGACATCAAAAGTAACAGAAGAGGACTGCCTTCACCTAAGCAACATGTTTGTCCCCATCCTATTTGAATCTCATTTCAATGTAAGCTCTGTCAGAAGTGTTTTGGCAACTAAATCTCATAGAAGACACATCATGGGGCTACAGCAATCCTTCATTCCAGTGAAGGAGAAGAGAGAAGTTTATGTCTCTGAAAATGGGCAAGGCTTCTCTAGATGTCAGCTCATACTGTAGAATAGAGAGAGGGAGTCAGGATCTGGGGAATCTATGCCCTCTGAAGGAGCCTGTCCATCATGTAGTGGGGACAGAAAGAACACCAAAGTTTCTGGCTTATGTTATATGCAGAGATAAGACACAAGAGCTATGGAGAGCTGGGCATTTGGAACCCTTGGCAACAGAGTTCTAACCAAAAAAAGTGCCTGGCCTGTATCACCCTGTGTTTCAGTGATCCTGCATTTTTAATTTCCCTCTCAGCTCCACACATACATGTCCTTTCTCACAGAAATATTCTGGATGACTGTACTCTGAGGTCAACTAAGCTTTCCTGTGTTGTTTCTGAGAGATGACACTTGGTGTATGTCTGTTACAAGATATATGCGGAGTGACTTAAATTATTGAGGAATAATCAGAAACATAATTTGTGACTCAAATGTTCACAAAGAAAAGTAAGAATTTTAATATTTTGTAAAATGTGTTCTTTTTAGGAAACGTGCATCTTTGAGAAACATTTTCTTAGTTTATCTCAATTGAAACACTTTACCCACAATTACAGATGCATAGCAAAATTCAAGTTAGTAAGAGTATCTGTTTTGCAGCACCTAGTTTGTCTGCTTACTATTTTTTTTTATAGAATGTACTCCAAATTTGGGGGGAAGTATGCACAAAACTGGCATACTTCTGAAAATTTGAGAGATATTTGAAATGCTGATACATTTAGTTGATTCACAGCTTCTGGCATTGTTTCAGTGGTTCCCATTCTATCTGCATCTTATTTTATATAGCAAATGGACAGGGGCAGGAGCTATACTTTATTTTTATGCTATTAAGTAAAGTCTGTGGTTTTGATTACAGATCAATTCTCATTATTGTGATAATACACATAATACAGAAATCAAATAGTGGTAATCAGTTACTAAACATTGTCAAGATCCATTAGTATAGCAAATGGCTGTTTGCTAAGGGTTGATGAAGTCTGCAGCACTGACGTTTTGTCTTGGACTTTTGATGAATGCAGGTACTTCTACCATTTCCATTATACCATGACTATTTAGTTACTGTGAACATCATTGAGTTTTATAATATTTCTGCTTGGTAGTGTTAACCAAGGAAGAAGATATATCTGCCTAAGAGGGTTGTCTGTTAACATAGTAATGATAGTTCTGCTTGTTGGAAAAATTGACTTTCTGTAGAATTGCATTTACTTTGTTCACACTCAGAATTACAACTATTTCTTAAAACTTTCTGCTGCAGCGTTTTACCAATGAGGATCATTTGGCTGTCCATAAACATAAACATGAGATGACACTGAAATTTGGTCCGGCTCGTAATGACAGTGTCATTGTGGCTGGTTAGTATATACTTTTGTAACTAGTTTATTCACTTTTCTGCTGGAATGGGCATATGTTTTATGTATTTTCTGCACATAATGCATAGACTTACGATAAGAGAATATGGAACATTTTCTTCACTAGAGTTGTCTGCAATGTGTGCTTAGGCAGTACTTTCATATGTAATTAGGTTTTGTCAGAATTTAAAGCCAACGTTATCCTCCATAAGTAACTTCTATTTGGATCTGATATATAACTTGGGTCTAGTAGAAGGTGTCCCTGCGCATGGCAGGGGGGTTGGAACTAAGTGATTTTTAAGGTCCCTTCCAACCCAAACCATTCTATCATTCTATGAAATGAACTTCACAAACGCTTTCAGACATTTTCTGAATTTTTTTCCATGTAAGTGGCTAATTTGTTAGGATGAGTGGACAAAATTGTTAATCTTCAATGAGCAGTTACACATTTTAAAATTCTAAATGCGATCCTTGTCGGTTATACTGTAAGAAAGGGGACCTGTCAAATAATCAGGTGTTTGAGAATGAAACCATGGCAGTGTTTGTCTCTTTGCAGCCCCATTCCAGCATGTGAACTGTTGGTCGTAAATGCCAGTTTACATTAGTAAGCTACACATAATACCACTTTACAGTATTTTAAATGCACTTAACTTTGTGGTAAATGTGGTTAATTTTGGCCTGGTAATATAGTGAAATAAGGGGAATTTACATAGTACCAAAAACTTTATAGAAATACTGTTTTGAAACTGCTTCATGCAGTAGTCGGACAGATACCAAAAGTCTTATGATTCCAGCTTGACGATAGAGGCATCACAGGAGTAAGTATGATCTTGTGTACGATATCACACTTCACTGATTTTTAGAAGTTCCACGCACTTCAGAGCAATCATTACTGCTTTCACAGTATAAGAAGCAGCAAAGTGTCCGTGAGCTGTGTGCTTTTTCTTTCTTTTTTTTTTTAGTTAAAGCCTTGGTGTAGGCCTTATCTTTGCTTGAAAATGGAGCCTGCTTGCTCACTGAAGGGATCTGCTATGCTAAGCCTGGGCACTTGGGAATAGCTCCCTCTGGTTTCTGGACATAGAAGAAATGCTTTGATGTGCTCCCAACACTGTAAGGAGCTTACTGGTTTGCAAGCTTCAGCTGCTTGTCTCCAGTAGGTGGAGTCAGCCTTCTGGTTGGCCTCCCTGGGAGGCAGAAAAGAGCCTGATTGCAAGGCATAAGAGAGTTCTTAACCGCGTCATATTTCTATTTGTTTTTATTCTGAAAAAATATTTACTATAAACAGTTTTATAAATGGTATTTTAAAAATAAAATTGTGGGGATTTTATACACCTCGTTTCAGATCAGACACCAACACCAACTCGATTCTTGAAGAACTGTGAAGAAGTGGGCTTATTCAACGAGTTAGCCAGTCCTTTTGAAAATGAGTTTAAAAAGGCTTCTGAAGATGACATTAAGAAAGTATGTTCAAAACCTTTTTCTTCTCTGAGCTTCTACTTTTTTCATATCAGAAATTCCATCTGAAAATGCAAACTATGGATTTCTATATTGCCTTCTAAACTATACCAGTAATCAGTTGCCAGCTGCTTATATATGTTGTATAGAGTGAATGCAAATCTAAGGTTACTCTTCTGAAGACTGGTTTACCTGATTAATTTTACATAGTTGGCATGGACAGTGGGACACATTGTCTTAACTCTTTAAAGTTTCTAGTCTATATATGTTGAAGTTAATCATTAGCTTTGAAATTTCATTAGGCCCTGAATATGCAAAAAAAAAGTCTGAAAAGTAAAGAGTTTTTACAGAAAGAAAAAACATTTGCAGGAAACCCTTGTGAAAACCATAGTATGTGAACACTGATTATTTTGATTAGTTTTAAAATACCGATGGTATTCTAAGAATCAATAGTAATGATAATGAGAGTTAAATACTGGCTAAGTTTAAAGAAGTATCAGTAATTTGGTTATAATTATATTCACTGTGTGTTGAAATCACTTTTGCCTAGAAATTATTGATCACAACCTAAACATCTGCATTTTTTAATGTACACATTGAAATATAAGTAAAGTTTGGACTATGTCTGTTTAGCAAATTCATGTTTTTATGAGGAACTTCCCATATATTTAAAAGTAGTTTCTTCTATTTATTTTAGTTATTCCCAGTCATAACTGGTTAGGGGCCCAAACATTTAAATACTTCTGCAAATAAAAAATTTTGTTCCATGTCCCCTTTGAATAATTTTGCATTTGGTTGATTACCTGCTTGGCTTCCACAGGCAGTGATTAAAAAAGTACATTTTTATACTCATATATACAGATTTTGCAGATTCAGTTCTTTGTTTCACTAAAGATTTTGATAGGTACTTGTGAATAGGATGGATTATTATCCATTCCTCACAAAGCCTCACCTTTGCTTTTGTTACCGCGACTATACAGAGTCATGATTTTTAATTTTTTTAATTGGTGTATATTAACTATTCTTAAAACACCACCTATGGTAATACCAGTTGTGATTTACTAATACTGTATTTTCTGTGTAATTCGCCACTTGGAGCAGGTTATAGGTATTGCAGAATATTTTAAACACTTTAACAATTTCTTTAATTGATATTAATTTTCCAAGCTGCCCTCTTGAGAAGAAACACAGTCCTGCCATATCTCTGGTTGATTAAAATACGTAAAAGATCATGGCAAGGGGTAGAAAAATTTACCATAGCAACATACTTTCTAGGGGGTTGATAGTTTACTTTTTTTCTGTAGTGTTTTATATTCAGGTGTGTTATGAAAAGAGATTCCACTTTTAACAGTTTTCCCTGCCCATTAGTAATATATTCCATACGAAAACTAGGAATTTAATCGAAAAAAGCATCTGGAAGAACGTAAATAGAAGATGAGCTTTGGGGGAATTTCTTCCAAAAAGTATTTAGATAGTAGAATAGACAGGAGTATAGGCTTTCAAATCTATAGTATTGCTTTAAGTATTTTTGTAACTTAATTTCTTTGTGGCATTTCAGATGTCCTGGTAGTTATATCTGTGTAGTAATATAAAACTTGCTTTTTCAATTGTTATTTGCTACAATAAGTTTGAAATTAATTGTCCACAGTAGCTTTATTAGTTTGGAAATGTAGTTAGGATTTTCTTTGTGGCATGTGATATAATAATTTATAGAGGGATGATACCTTCCTTTAAGTGTAATTTTTAAGTGTAGTACAGTCCTTCCTCAGCTTTAATTTTCCTGTGACTCTTAGGAAAGGAAAACTTTTAAGAGTGTGTTTAGTTCTCAAGTGCAGCATTGGTGTTGAAAGACATAGTGTTACTGAAGATTGGTGCTGACACAGATGCTGGAAAAATAGCCTTTACTGGTAATGCATCTGCATCAAGATCTTCCAAACTTCAGCACCTCCCTGTTAAGGCTGATATTTCTCTTCAGTTGTTTATGTTTTCTTGCATATTTTAATTTTTTAGAGATTAATTTTGTTTTACACTGTTGCTCTTAGATGCCTCTAGATTTGTCTCCTCTTGCAACACCTATTATAAGAACTAAAATTGAAGAACCTTCTGTTGTAGAGACAACTCATCAAGATAGTCCTTTACCTCATCCAGAGTCTACTACCAATGATGAAAAGGTCAGAACCCTTTTTTTTTCTTTTTTAAATTCATTTTTCAAATGTTCTGGTGGTCTGTAAGTTTGTTGTGCATAATGATAGGCACACTACTTAGCTGGTTGAAAGGAATATTATTTTCTTTTGCCATGTTTCTGTAGATATATACTTATTTGTTTAATTCTGTATTTGTCTTTGCTCACTGCAATTATTTCTTTGCCTCACACTGGCCATCCAGTAAAGCCAGAAACGAAATAAAATCTAATATTCGTACTATGTTAGAAAAGGCTAAAGAGGTTCTTATTCTGTTTTATGAGTTATCATTAATGAAAAAGCAAAGAAAATTCATTGTCTTTGATTTTTTTTATAATGTCAACAATTTGAGACTCTTCATGTGTGCCTTTTTATATTTATCCTATGTTTTACGATAAATCGTTTTGTAGAACGGTACGGGATGTTCTACAAAACTAAACAGGGGTGAATGGGCTGTCTTTCAAAGCTAAGCACCAGATAATTTTGTTTCAGATTTTGTACTCTTTAGGCTACAGTAGTATGTTTAACAGTGGTGATCTCAGGCATTTGCTTGTTTAGTGTTTAGTTGAATACTTACAGAAGAGTGAGGTATTGTTTGTCACCAGAGCATGTTGCAGTCAAATAATTTTTAGAACTATTGCTCTAAAGAAGAAATAAATGGTTTAATAGTAATGAAAACTTTGACATGTGACTTGCATTGTTTTTATCATGTGGAGTTTTGAAAAACACAAAGCAAAATCAGTGAAATTAATTATTTCTGTTCCTACTTCAATAAATTAAAATATTAGGGGCAGAACTTCATAAAGCCATATGGCTGCTCTAGTCAGACCTTTTTCTATGTGCCCCTTCAGTGCACAGTCTGCATTTGAGGGTCTTAGCTGCCTTATTCCCCAAAATCAGCAGGTCTTTTTAGGATCACAGGATAATTCAGGTTGGAAGGGACTGCAGGAAGTTGCTAATCCAACTTCCCCCTTCAAAGCAGGGGTTATCTCTGAGAACAGACCAGGTTACTCAGGGCTTTACACAGTCTGGTCTTGAAACATCTGAGGAGGGAGGCTGCTCCGCCTCTCAGTGCAGCCTGTTCCAATGCCAGGCTGTCCTTGTGAAAGTGTTTTTCTTTGGATCCAGTCTGAACCTGTCTGCTTTCAACTTGCACCCTTTCTCTTATCGTGCCAACAGGCACGAGTGTGAGAAAAGCTCTAAGTGTGTGACAGAAACTAAGAGTTTCAATTCAGATTTGTCTTTACAAAGCTTTGCTGAGTTTTATTAGTTAGCAAGGATGAGTAATCATAGGTAATCAAGGCAAACGTAGTCAAAAATAGTAAAAGTAGTTTAAAGGAATACAAGTAAAGATCTGCTTAGTTTAATTAAATCATAGGCCAAAATCTTAAGTCCTCTATTTCAGAGGTTAGTTTGTTTTTTCACTGCAAATACTTATTCTGAGTGCTCTAATTTTGTCAGGAAATAATATCTTCATACAGTAGTGGTTCAGTATCTCATTAGCATCGTTAGAACTGAAAATTATATGTCAGTGCTTGGCAGTACTTATAAACTTGTCTCATTCATGATGTAATTTCAGTGTTGTCACTGTAACAGTGCTGAAGTGAAAAGCTGCTGCTGCTCAATGCTGTTCTGATGTCTGATTGTAGAAACAAGCTGAGCAAGGATGAGGGTGCTGCTTGGAGTGTGCTGCTGCTGAATGTGGCCTGCAGAAGTTGAGAAATGTGAGCAGTGTGTTGCTGTTTTCTCAGTTAGATTATTTTTTTTTTATATTCTCCTTCTATAGATGTATTGAAGGAGCGAAGAAGTTTTTTTCAGGGCATAGCTGGTTTTAGAATACATATGCCATTGTAACCGCTTCATTGGCTGATATGTTTTAGTAGACTTAAATTATTACAGTCTGTTAATGTATGTGCAAGACAGTTCTAATTTTCCTTGTAGCTGTCAAAGGAATTTCTTAGGGATTCTTAAAAATTATGCTTAATGCTTTTCCTGTTTTTCCAAGAGTTCCCTGAGTTCTATTAGGCTTCATTAAGAGTTGATATTCTGCTTTGAATAGACCAAGATATCATTAGAAGTTTATAAAGCCTTTCAGCTTTAAAATAATAAGCAAATGAAACCTAATTTATTCTTTGAGAGCTTTCAAGCTCATTATAATTTCTTATTAACAGTACTTTAAAGGGTGACCGTCAACAGTTTCACAAGTTGCTTAGTTGTTATGAGATAGCTAATTGCCTTAGATATTTTAAAACCAATTTTTTTCTTACAGTAATAATCAATTACAGTATTAGTTCTGGCTATCTACATTCCTGTATAAAGAATTCTGTGTATTCTTTGATAGCATTACCAAGTTAATGCATTATATTTGCTTGTAGATACAAAATACTTGCAAATATGCATCTCTGAAAACACTTCTGTACTTTTCTGTAAAATATTTTCCAGTTGAGTGGTTTTTAGTTTCAAGCATAAAAGGGTTGGATAGGTCCTTTCACTAAGTCTCTAATACACTTGATACGAGAGTACTTTGATTAAACTTCTTCCTTGTGAAGTTAAGATTACTTTGGCTTAATCTCATGATTGCAAATTCATCTCTATTTTTCTTGATCTTCAGGAGAATAAATTTATAAACCACTTTATTTCAGACAAAATTTATACTTCATTAGTGCAATGCTTTGACCAATTAGTATCTTCTATCAGACTGCTGTATCTATGGTTTTGGTTTTATATGCCAATAAAATGTCAGTTTCCTTTAGATCTGTACTTCTTTAATCTGCAGCTTGTGTTATTGACACTTCTTGCAGTAACTAGCACACCCAGAGGTGTAGCACAGAGCAAGTTAGTGTAAAAAGTAAATAGGAAGTTTAAAATACTTTGTTTTCAACTGTGTAAACACAGTCAGTAAACGTGTTATTCCTGTAATGGTTGAGGATAGTTTCTGATCTTTTAAACAAAGCACAAATGCTGTCTTTAATAACACACAGAAATAGTTGTGTACATGTGAGTTTTCAGAATTTTATAGATTTATTTCAGAATTTTATGTATTAATCTTCTAACCATTGCTGAAATGTGGTTTCCACAGAGCACTTTGTCTAAAAGTTGCAAATCGCCTTTTTCCTGGTAGGGGATCAAACCAAGGAGAGATGCAGTTTACAGTCAGTATTTATTAGAACACTCATTAATTAAACTGTTGTTATTAATAGCCAAAAAGAAATCGCAGAGTGACATAACTTACTCACTAGTACATAGTTACCTGGTTGCAGCATCAGTTGGGAGGCCAATCTCAGCTGCTTGCTCAGAGGTGGAAGGTTGCACTGACATGCCAGTGACTTGTAGGCAGGTGTTTAGAAGGTGTTCAAGGCTAGGTTGGATGAGGCTCTGAGCAACCTGATCTAGTGAAAGATGTCCCTTCCCATGGCGGAAGGGTTGGACTAGATGGTCTTTAAAGGTTGCTTCCAACTCCAACCATTATGTGATTCTGTGAAGGTCCTTCAAGGGGCCCATTCTTTCATCAAGTGTATATATAATCCTATATTCTTTGTTTGCATATAGCAGACACCGTGGTTTTGGATGTTGTCTGAATTGTACAGCATGCGCATGCTAGCACACAGATTCAGCTGGTGTTCCGAGTTTATGAATCGTTGCAAATTCAACAGGGCCAGTTTTCTCTGGAGCTTATCCATTCTTGGAAGACTTTCACACACTGCCTCTCAGCACATCTCTTCTTGGCCTTGTGTATTTTGGTAGTTTTTTCCCGATCCACACACAGGTACTTGTAGAAGCCACAGTACACAAACCTGTGCATAAGGGGCTATTGTGGCATGTTGGTGGAATGTGTGAATATCTGGTTAGTTTACATTTTTTGTATTAAAGCTATATACACGACTCCAGGGCTGCTGTTAGCTGACTGTCTTTTTCTTCTTTTTAATGGAAATTAGAATTACTTTGACATCGTAATTTATTCTGTGGTGTTCATATATCTAAATTTATACATACACTTTTGTGTGCATGTGGTTGCCATGTATGAAGATGTTTCAGGTGAAAGAAAGAACAAGAAAAAGAGCTCTTGCACCTCTGTTGGCTGCCAGGGGCAAATATGGGTGTTCCTGTGTCTGATCTCTACAACGCAAATAGCAGGCAGGAAAGGGTGAAGCTGAAATCAGTGAAGAATGACACGATATTAATTTCTGAATTGACAATTGCCAGAAGATTATCAGGGCAAGTATTCTCCCCTTATGCCTTCCTCTAATTTCCCACAGTCAAGCAGTTCGGTCTCCTGTGTTTTCCCTGTGACTCTTCTCACTGAATATGATCTGTATGGTTGTTATACCAAATTCCTTATTTGCAAAGGAGTGTTTAATCCTGTCCTAAGAATGTGCATTAGTCAACTCTTCACATTTTTTTTTTCTGTTTCTGCAATTCCGAACTGTTTCCGATGTTTTCTTCTTTTGACGGAGTGCTCATCTGTAGTTCTAGGTACTGTGTTCAAATATTATGACATTTATAAAAAGACCAGATTGATACTAAAGAAAAAAATTATTGCTTTCCTCAATACAGCTCACTATTATTCTCCAAAAACTCTCATTCACTGTAAATAGTCTTTAGGTCCCTTGGGGAAAAGCCTGAAAGAACTGATGAACCCTAATGACAAATTTAGCCTCTGAGCTTTTGAAGGGAGACAGTTCCATAATCTAAAGTCCTTTCTTTTTTAAAGCCCACTTACAGTTCTATGAAGTGCGCAGAGGAGCACACGCATTTTGCAATGGATGTATACAGAGAAAAACAATTTTGTAAGACAGCTAAGACATTGCTACTTAAAGTTTTGTGGATGAGTTTTAAAACCTTAAGTTTAATTCAGAGCAAATGTACCCTATATGACACAGGTATGAGATGTTCTCTTTGAATTACAGTTTAACAGTGGAGCAACTAAAGTCTGATGGTCTTAAGAGAGTAGTTTTATGTGCTACTGATTGCAGTGACAAGTGTCAAAAGAATAAATAACTTGGATAAAACCTGTCTGAAGGTAAACCTGAAGTCTGACAATATTCAGGGTTTCCTGAGAAGGAAGGTATTGGTTACAATAAGGCATTTCTAGGTTTTCAGAAACAACAAATGCAGGTACTACATTCTAATTGATAATGTACTTTACATGATGGCTAAGCTAAGAACTATAGTCAATTCTATCTACTATTTACTTGCAACTAAGGAAATTTAATTTCTGTGCTTGAATAATTGTGTTTGCATCAGGATATGCATACATTTTGCAAAGCCATGAATGTAACACTCCAAGTATTTTTAACTTAGTAGCACTCAAGATAAGAGAAGTACATGGGTAAGAGATAAAGGCTTAAATAGAAGATTTTTTTTTTTCCTTTTTACTGAACCAAAAAACTCTTGTTTCTCTTGTTTAAATCTGGAACAGTGGACTGAAACTGAAATGTATATAAGGACACCATAAAATGTTTTCCTTATTCAGAGTGTAGGCAGACATGATGGCGCTGATGGAACTATAGATTTCTTAGCAATAAAACTTAATACCTGATCAAAAATGAATTATAAGTAACAGTAGCCTTAGCATAAATTGAGCCGGGGTTTGTCATAAAACTAAGATCACTGTTGTTGGAACAATTTTACTTTGATGGTTTAAATGATTCATCCAGAGGGGTCTTCTTAATGTTTTTAATTGCATAACTGATTCTACTTACATAATGTTATAGAAATTCTGATTTGTTCCATCAAACCATGTTCATTTAACATTCAAAAATTCTCATGGTCTATACTTGTATTTTACAAACTGATTAATCTTTGTCTTTCCTTCAGGAAGTGTCACTGCAGCAGACCGCACAGCCGACATCAACAATAGTTCGTCCAGCATCGCTACAGGTTCCTAATGTACTGCTTACAAGTTCTGACTCAAGTGTTATTATTCAGCAGGCAATACCATCACCAACGTCTAGTACTGTTATTACCCAGGCTCCATCCTCTAACAGACCAATTGTGTAAGTTACATAAATCTTAGTAAAATGTTCTCTTACAGAATTTGAAAATATTTTGTCTTGTTTACTTTCAGTTACTGTTTCTGCAGCAAATATACAAATTTGAGATGCTTTGGTGTAATGTGGTGCTTTACTACATGAGAAACATACAACTTACACTACATCTGAAATATAATTCCATGTTCTCCACATCACTAAGTTCGTATTTTAGATCTCCAAATAAATATTACAACTGTAAATAAACAAACCAATTTAATGTAATATGTAAACTTGTTTTCTTCTCTGGATAAGTTTTCTTTTATATAGTTCATTCCTTTTTCAGTCCAGTTCCAGGTCCTTTTCCTCTGCTGTTACATCTTCCCAATGGACAAACCATGCCTGTTGCTATTCCTGCATCTATCACAAATTCTAATGTGCATGTCCCTGCTGCAGTTCCAGTAAGTAAGCGTGATGCTGTATTAATTTGAAAGTGGGCAGATTTGCATAAGTGCCGCATAGAACTTGGTCTAAGCATCCTGATAGCTGTTTTTGCTTCAGAGGCTAGTGCTGTCATATGCTCTCTGTTATGATAACATACTCAGGTTTTCTTCATTTTTATACTTTATCTGGTCAGCTTGTTAGACCTGTCACCATGGTGCCTAGTATCCCAGGAATCCCAGGGCCTTCCTCCCCACAGCCAGTGCAGTCTGAGGCTAAATTGGTAAGTGAAAAACTCCATTATTCCTCAAGAAGAATAACTTGAGAAATTAATTACTTTCTATTGCTTTTTAAAACAGCTTTAGTTTTCTTTTGTTAGTCTAAATTCTGCAAGTACAAATTTAATAAAAATAGAAAAATAACAGCTGCATTTGTTTTACAGTTATTTCAAATTCCAGCCTGTGTTAGATCTGTTGTTAATAATTCATTTTGATCTTACTTTTAATCATTCTTTTAAATGAACTAGATTTTTAACTGAACTTCTTGCTCCTTACATTGGAGGACAGAAGACATTAGTTGGAAGAAAGACAAAATTAGTAGCATGTTAACAGTGAAAATCACCTTCGGAGAAGCAGAGTATGTTTCCTCCCAAAGGAAGGAAAAAAAATTGTTCTTAAACTAGGAAAAGAAAAAAGTGTTTTAACAATGATTTTGGAATCTCAACTGAATATAGTCCATTCGGCAAGAGTTTTATAATTAGATACGTATTACTGACATACTTAGGAATTTTTTTTCTGTTGAGCTTGTTTCTGTTTTGTTGGGCAGTGTTTGGGGATTATCATGGGAAAATCATGAGCAAAACAAGCAGAAGAAAGTTTGTTGGGTTTTTTTTTTAATATTAGTGATGCAGTTAAGATGGTAGTTTGAATTAATCAATTTCTTGAAAAAAATTCTGCAACATTAGGTAGTGGCTTCTCTTTTGTTGTTTTTGTTCCAACTGTTCTAAAGCAGTAGAAAATCTATTATTAAACAATAAATAACCCATTGATGTATTTACAAGATACCTCTGTAAACAGTGTCTGTCTTGTGAAGTGGTGTTCCTTTCTGACTCTGCTGAAAAAGAATCAGGAACACTTACTAGATAAAATATATTCTTGTACATCAATATTGATAAGTAGGAGAATGCCCTTAACGTGCTTTGATATCTCATTTCTCTTGACCTAAGCCTGTGGGCTTTCTTTCCTTACCTCTTTTCTCTCCTCAAACCACAATATGAAAAACAGTGGGTCTGGGAATACTGATTATTCTGCTGCCCAGAGTAATGGGATTCCAGTATAGTGCGCACACTACACCACATTCACCAAATACTGAAGAAACTGTTGTGGAGAACTGGTCACCAGTGCACTGACTTTTCCTAATGCTGTTAGGTCTTCCTTCATTTTCCTCCTCTGTTGAATATGGTGACTTTTAAAATAGCGTAGAGAGGGACAGAAAGGAAGGTCTGTTTCTGTGCATCCTTGTCCCCCTAGGATGGGAAAAGGAACATTTTAATACCTGAGGAAATATCTGAATGTAAACATCTCTGATGAGATGGATTTGTTTTAAATCCAGGTGAGAAGAATGTAAGAAAGTGAAAATAAGAACTGTTTTCTCAGAAATTGCACACTCCTTAGAGTCAGGAGACTTATGCACTGAATTCTGCTTTGTGAAATCCAGGAGGAATTGGTTCAAAAAAAATTTTAGATGAGTGAGAAATCAGGTTTTTAAGCATATTACTGAGTGTTTTGCTCTTACAAAACTTTAAAGTAGGAGAGGAAATACATGTATGTGGTGAAGGTTTTAATCTCGTGTTGGAAGACGCAATCACTCAGTTGCAAAGAAAAACACAAATCATTGGACTTAAATTTTAACAGTCTCATTAGTCTTCTCGTTAGAATTTAGCTAATATATGCACTCTAGTGATTGCTTATCTTTTTAAGTGAGACTGTAAAAAGGGTATTTGCAGTATTTCTTCTTTCCTTTCTTGTCGCTTAATATAAAGCATGAGCGGAATTCAAGAATATCAGAATGACGTATATTTCTTATGCTCATTTACTTTTATATAGTGCCTATTCACAAAAATAAAAAACTTAATTTCTTATCACTTCTAAAATAAAAGCAATTTAATGAGAAACTTTATGTAGAAAAGCTTCTAACAGCACGATGAACTCATCATGCCATGTGATGCGTTGTTGGCCGATATGTCATTGTTTATTAACTGTGAAGTTCCATTTAATTTTTAAATTTAAATCTTTGTGGTGACAAATCCTTTATTTTTCATGTATCTCTTGAAAATAATTTTGCTTGCTGTATAACTAAATTCTGCAAAGGTATGGTAATGAGGTTTATTTTTCACTTGTGTTCCTGGTTAAGCCAGTAGAAGACTTAATATTTAGTTTTACATCTACTTGTTTGCTTTTTATTTCATTAATAGTTCACGTTTAAAGTTGAAATATAAGCTATTACACTGAAATTTCATAAGTGAATAGTGTCTGTTTCATCACAGTATATGTTTCATCTACTAACAGTACACTGCAATTTGTGGATTTATTGGTACGTTTAAGTTAGCAGAATACTGGGAGCGTTTCCTGTCTCCTTTTGCCTACCATAGCCACTTTTCTGTTTCATGTTGGGGTGAGGTCTGTCAGCCTAGTATTCTTGGTGTATTTTGGACAGGAAACTGGATGAAGGGGTGAAGCTGTGATGTTCCCTTCTCAGCAATAAAGGCCCAGGAGTCAGGTTTTATATAGATCTTTGAAATTTTCTTGGCTGTTGCTTTATTTTATTTCTTATTTATTATTTGGAGAAATTTTTTTTTCTTTATAGACAGACCTTGCAGTCTCACTGATTTTTTCATATTGCATTATCAAATGTAGAAATAGTATATGTAGCAAATATAAAAAACATGCTCGACTAGTTTCTTAACATTGCGACTATTCCTCAGATATTAAAGTCACTTTGGTAGTGTATGGGGTGCAAAATTTGGAAGGTTAATATGCTTTCTCATATCTCCAAAGGGTTTTGTCATAAATGCTTTTGGCCAGTGTTGTTTGAATTGTTCTCTTATTCAGAGACCATACTTTCCTAATATGGTGTTCTGCATTTTCTACTATCATATGTATGGCAATACTATTTCAAGGTATTCTTAACTGACACAGGTCTACCTACGTCAGAGGCTGAGTAAAATTCCTGTAGAACTGTTTGCAGTAACTTTGTCACTTTAAGATGCAATATCCCCAAATTGCTGAATTATTACCAGATACAGATCTGTCCTGTGTAGAAAGCACAACTCCTTATGTTTTGTATGAAATAGCTTGTACAAACCATGGCAGGAATGAGGCACTTTCTTTCATTTGTGCTTTGTGCCTTTCTTTACAGAGGCTATTTCTGCAGTTCATTTCTTACATGACATTTCAAAGAACTAACCTATTTTAGAGTTTTGTAATAAAAGCACTTTGTGCTCTGATTTTATTCCTCATCTCAATCATTCATTTCTCTCTTACCTGTTTACAAAAGGCTACTGTTATGTAGGCTTCAATTTTTTTTCTTTTAAGTGAAGGGGAGACCTAATTCAATAAAAATAAAATTAGAGATTGTAGTGGCATTATTTCCTAGTGCTATGGAGTTTAATTATTTAAATATGGATTTGAGGAACTTTATTTGTCTTTGTGAAAACGACACACTTTTCTATTTTGATGAATACCTGTTGTTTCCTTATGAGTTGTATATACCAAATTGTACCTAGAGCATCATCTACTTCTTTACATAAAATCATGAATGAACTTCTGTAAAACAAACTGATATTTTGATTTCCAAAAGCTAAAGCTTAAAATAACTGGAAGAAGACGTCTTTGGTAATGAGCATAGGATTCCTTCCTGTAACACAATTAAAATTTTTCTTCAGCTATCCTAGAAGCCTTAAAAGCCTTTAAAGATAAGGGAATTAATATACTTGCTGCGTATTTTTTTTTCCACTTTGGACAGCTTTTGGAAACTTTTTTCAGTTCATAAATGGGCTCTCTTACGACATTTGAGAATGGTTTTAGATTGTAACGTCCAACGTTATTGCATAATAATCAGAACTGGGTATTTCTAGATTTGATAAGTTTTCAGTCCGAAGTGTCAAACTCCTTCAGCGTACCATTTTTTTTTTTTTATTCACGTGAAGCAAGTTGCTGAGATGTTACTTCTAGAACTCTCTTCTTTCTTTGCTGAAGTGCTTTTTTCCCTGGTTACCATTAAAGTTGCCTGAGGCTTAATGATTGCATGAATTCCATAGAGGGATAGCTGTATGTGAGAACAGGTTCACTGAGCGAAATAGCGGATAGGAAAATATATACCAAATCCAAAGAATAATGACTGAGAGGAAAAAAAAAAATCACAAACAAGTAAAAGGGGGAAGAAAACAAAAAAGAAGCCATGAGAGACAGAAATTTAAAAATTGTCCATGCAATCAGCCAAGTCCTTGTGATTGGTGACACTATTGCAAGAGGCTCTCAACTGAAACGGCGGAAATTTAGTGGAAGAGTGGGTTAAGCACGATCACGTGTGTCTGCTGCAGCACTGAAATATATACAGTGCTTTGTGTTTCAGTGGTATAGGATAATTACATGAAATTAGATTGCATTTTAATTTCACTGTCCAATATTGAAGTTACTGTATTGAACATAGCTGCTCCGTTCACACCTGTGAAAGGCACTGTTACTGTAGTTTTGAGCGTTCATGGATCCTTTTTCTCCTGTTGCTTGTAGAACTGAAGTGAATGATGACTAGAGATTTTATTCAGACACAAGCTGTCTTTTACTGCTATTCTTTTGAAAATATCCTTATATCTTGTACTGAAAATGACATTCAATAGGAGTGAAAATGAGTGTCAGATTTCTCTGGCACACTTAATAATATAAATTGTCAGTTTTTCTGACACAACTCTATATTTGTTGTTATGCTAAAAAAACTAACTTCAGCATACTTAAGTAAAATGCATAAGTCAGTTTTGTGGTATTTTAGAGAGGCTTGGAAGTAGATGCAACAGGTGTGTTTAAAAAAAAAGACAAAAATACTTCCTCACTAAGATAAGGATGCATGATTCTAAATATTACAGAATTGCTTCTGATCTTTCTGTGAGAAGATCTATAATTGTATGCTTTCTGTGTTTGAAATGCGAGCCATGAGCTACTCCTAGTTGTAAACCATCCTTTTTTTGAGTTTGCAGCTTGTGGATGCAAACTTAATGTTCAGACCCTTTTGTATGGATTGCAGAAGTTTCTGAAAAACTTAAAAATTGCTTTAATGTTGAACGTTTCCCTCTGTCTCCTCCTACCCATATAAAACCTTTTGTCACAATCTGAGAAATACCTCGCACACCATGGGCAACCAGTAGGCTTTCTGCAGGAGGCTTCTACTGAGAAGTGACAGAGGGCAGCTTGGCAAATGTTCAGAAACCGACATTATCTTGCTGGAGCCCGGCATGGGACCTTGTGTTCAGCAGAATTCTTCTGACCTGTCTCTCTGCATGCCGAGCTAATCAGCAAACACCTAATGAGCCTACTCTAAAGAAACAGACCCTCTCGCAACCTACTTCATTTTCATATGTTCTCTGGGGGTGGAGAGACAAGACTTCATAAGGACTGATGATGTTGCAAAGACCACAATAATGATAATTAACTTGCTGAATTTAGAAGATTATGCTGTTAATTAGTTGCAAAATAAAGATAAGTAATAGAGCAGCAGATGGTAGGATAACACCCAGGAGAAGGCGGGTTATTACTCTGATGAGCTTTTGTGGCAGATATGAAATATAGATCTGAGTTTTTCACAAATTGTTTCTGGAGAATATTATCTTGTTTCTGTGAGCTCTTGATGGAATGATCTAGTCCTACCAAATTTTGACAGATGTGGTGAGGATTTGTTTTCAAGGATATACAGGAAGAAGAAAACCTTGCTAATAAATACTTTAAAAACTATTAAGCTATTCGAAAATACCAATTTTAGTTTGCCTCTGTTAACCATTAACCAAATAATATCAAACTCTTGGTTGTCATCAGGTTTCCCCACATCATAATGCTTATGTACGTTTATTCTAATATTTGTTTCAATATACTTGATTTTTAAAACTGACATTCTCATCATATTTGAGGTAACTGTCTTGCTACTCACAGGAAGCAGGACATCTGCATAGTATTTTACTCCAGCATTACCTTCTAAAAATATGAAACCTTTTAAATACATGAGCTGGATATCTTCTTGTGAAAATCAGTAGGTATTCCTCAGATTTTTCACAATATTTCTGCATTTGTGGATAATTTGAATAATAACTATTTGAATTTCAACTTTTAAGCTCTCTTATATGAAACTAAAACCAATCACTTTCTGGTTTTGTTTCCATAGTACATTACATTTAACAATGCAATTTTCAAAAGGAGTTTGTTTACTTACTGTGATGGGTTTGCAGTTGGCTGGGGGCCAACCCACACGCCCATTCACTCAGTCCTCCCCCAAGGATAGGGAAGAGAATTTAAGGGAAAAAAGGACTCATGGGTTGAGATAAGAACACTTTAATAACTAAACTACAATAATATTGAAAATAATAATGTATGCAAATGAATGATACACAGTGTTACAGCCCCACCCCCCCACCTGATAACCAAAGCTCAGCCTGTTCCTGGCTGATGATCCCAGAGCAGGGCATGTCCTGAAACCGCACTCATGGAATGGAGATAACAGTCCGAGCATCCCAGACCCAGAGCTGATGGGGGAGGGGCCTTGGGAGAGGGACCACCTGGAGCAAGATGATCCGAAGCAAAAGGGGACCTGGAACCAAAGGGACAAGCTTCTGGAGGGTCCTCACCTATATACTGGGCATGGCGTGTATGTCATGGAATAGATTATTGGCCACTTTGGGTCTCAATCTCGAACCTAAGATCAAATCCTGGGCTAGTAACCGAGGCTGTGCTCCGTCCCAGCTTCTCCTGTTTGCAGCCAGCCAGAGAAGCTGAAGGATCAGCCGTGTAAACATCACTTTTTATCAGCTTTCTTCTGAGCACAAATCCAAACCACAGCCTCTTGCTAGCTATTATGAAGAAGGTTAACTCTGTCTCAGCTTAACCCAGGGCACTTATACATTTACAAAATCACGTTTCATTGTTAGCATTACAGTAATGAGGGTTAAGTCCTACTTTGGCTGTCTGTACATCCTTTGTGCCTGATGATAGATCTCCTATAATGTAGATAGGATTGTGCTATTTCCTTCACTTTCTACTGCTATTTTCAAATTGAATGTAAAATATACAGATTAATAGCATGAACATCCTTTCTTTTTAGGTTAACTTTGCAAATATTTGTTTAACACAGAAATGCAGAAGTAGAAGACTGGAGCTAGATGATAGTAACAGTTAGTTGCCTTATGTGCACATTAAAAAAACCAAAAGAAACTTGCTTTAGTTTTGTTTCATTTCCCAAATCTTGGACTCTCTTCTAGTAAGGAAATGGATATGCTAGTGAAACTTTTTTCTTTAAGTAACCAACTTCAAGCAGACACTACAAAGCATTTTCAGGAGTTCATAGACTTTATTGTTTTGGACTATTTTTATGAAGGACGCTTACATCAAGATTTGTTCATGTACTCACAAGCAGAGTAGATCAGACACTTTGGGCATACACATACTGTGTAAATGTTTATGCTCCACTGCCATGAAAATTACAAATTAGCTTGTAGTCACTGAATGTACATAATCAGACACTTGAGCTGGATGAATGTAATCATTTCTACTTCTCATGTCAGTGCAAGTATATATATAGCAAGTTGGTGTATGTTGGTCAAGTAATTTTTGAGACTAACTTTTAAAAATCTAGTATGGTGGCTTGATGAAATAAAAGAGAGCTTATCCTTTAAAACCTCAGCAGAAGTTAAAATAGACACATTGTCACTAATTTGTTACAACTAATTTGTCCTGTCTTGATTTTAACTCCTGAAAGTTTGTCACATCCTGCTAAACAGCAAATTATGATACAAGAAATACTTCTAAAGTAATTCAGATAATAAAATACATTGTGAAAAATCAGATACTAATAACTTATGGACAGGATATTGAATAAAGTTGTTATGTTAACGTTAACTACTTGCTACTTTCTTTAAAAAATACTTTTTAAAAAGCCATTTGGAAGTGATGTGTGTCCCTGGTAGTCCTGATGGTAGCTTAGAAAATTTTACCATTTAATGACCTGGATTAGATAGAATTTAAAGGGGGGGGTAGCGTGGAAATCGTCTTATCAATCTTTTGATTGTTGTAATTAGATCACAAAGTTTGGTTTTAGTTATTTTAGTTAGACAGAAAACACTTCTGTCTCTCTGTGCTTTTTTAGCTGGAGAAAGGGACTGAAATTTTTTTGTGAGCTTTTCCAAGGTGAATTAGGAAGGTACAGGTTGATTATTGAGTGTGTTTTAGTGCTGTAAAAGAAGAGTTAAAACAACTACTAAAGGGCTTAGAATTTTCAGAGTACTGTACCTACACTAAGACTTATGGGCATGTTATCTTAAAAAATTGTGTCATCCTGCCCTAATGCCTGCAGCAGTCCTAAATTCTTGTTAGAGATGTGCACTGGGGAAATTACTGTAAATTTGTCCTATGTACTTCTCTGAAAGCACCTTCTTCATTCTGGGAAACTTACAAAGTTGATACAAAAATGAGGTAGGGAACAGAACTTCATTAACACTGAATTTTTGTGTACACTTTAACGGTCCCTACTCAGGGTAGTATGTGCTTCAATCTAGAGCACTGACTACAGAAGAGACTTAACTACAGAAGTCTCTGGCTAAATATTCCGTAAGAGCAAGCCAAGAGAGGAACGTTGGAGCTTCTCTGTTCTCCTTGTAGTCCTCAAGTGGGATATTTGGTGGTGGTGGTTAGATGCTACAGCCAACTGTATGGATTTGATAGTTGATGTAACTTGCAATATTGCAGACCTAAAGATTTTTTGCAGTTCTGTGATGGAGGTAATCTGCAATGTGGTGTTCTAATTGTGAAACAGGACCCAGGAAAGCCTATTGTCATGCAAGGTAGGAAAGAGCTGTACCTATATTCCAGTGATTTAATTACTGAGAGACATTGGATACTACAGTTTATAGATAATATCTACATATATAAGTGCAAAGTCTTCTGCTTATTTTGAGCTGGTCAAATGCAGCCCAGCTCCAGCATTTTTAAGACATTCTATTAATGTTGCTACTTTGGCAATATTTGTTCGTATTCCAAAATACAGTGATATAAGTTATCAGAGTTTTCATAAACTGATATGTATTAAGTAATTTATTTTTTCTTAAACTTGTATTAGATTCTTTAAAAATCCAGTGTTCAGTAGCAAAACATTCTTTAGTACCATTTGTCTAGCAAGGTAAATTCTTAAGTAACACAGACTGTTTCACAATAACTTACAAAATATTAATGAAATTTCAAGAAAGAATCTGGAATTACAAGCAGTTGTATCTACTGAGAATTAGTATGGCCTTTTATCATGCAAGATTAAGAATGTGTTGTAAATAGAATGTATTATTTTTTATAGTTTTAATAGATTCCACCAAAAGTTGAGTGAAATAATTTTCAAAAGGTAGTCAAAAAAATGCTTTAAAGTACTCTGTCGTCAGTAACTCTTGAATGTACTATGTACAGATGAAATTTGAAGTTAGTTCTTCATAGTGGCTGTGTGCAATAAGGAAGAACTTCAAACATTTTAGCAATTTTTTAAATGTAAAATAGCATGCTGTAAGTTACCTTGCATATTTCTAATATAAATAAAAGGTATTTTTTTATGTACAACCTGAAGCTTATTATTGTTTTGTGCATTACTGAGATGTTTCAGCAAAGACCTTGGCTTTTGTATAATAACTACTCATAGGAAGGATTGTAGAGATGAGTGTTTGTACAGGCCATAAAAAAAGTGGAGTCATAACAAACTATTTAAAAATTGATAGAGAACAGCAGAATTTTTTAAATGGAAAGAAGTTTATGTTCTGGTTTTTGTCTGTTTTCCCTCGTGTAGTTGTTTTCTTTCTGATCTGTGCCTTGTGTAATACCAGCCTCAGCAACTGTTTGTTAATGGCGTTCCAGTCTTCCCTTTGTGGGCACAGTTCATCATGAAAGAGGCTTTCTGTTTACTTCTCCATACGTCTTACCATTCTTCTCTTTCTGAGATCCTCTGTAAAGCCTCTTTGCTATTGTTGTGCTTGCAAGAAATTGTCACTTATTAGTAGGTATGTGTCTAGATCACTGTTGAAAGCCTGTAAAAATAAACTGCTATTTTAGAGTTGGAGCTCCTGTTTGCTGAAATTGAAGTAACTACTAATATAAATCATAAGTAATTCCTCAAGGTAGCATGATAGAATATTTCCCTTTTTTTCTCCTTTTTTTTTTTTCTCCTTTTTTTTTTCCCTCTGCTTGCAGAGATTGAAAGCAGCCTTGACCCAGCAGCACCCTCAGGTAACAAATGGAGATACTGCCAAGGGACATCCAAGTGGATTAGTTAGGACTCAGTCTGAGGAACCACGACCACAATCACTACAACAGCCTGCAACTTCAACAACTGAAACACCGGTATGACAACAGAGTGGACATGTACTTCCTGCTCCCTTCATTGTTATCCAAAAAAACCCCTTTTTTACTTAAGTTCGTTTTACAAATCAAGAGTAAACATGAGCTGCAGACTCCTGTTGGAGTCAATAGTTCTGTAGCAGTAAGATGTTTATAGTTCTTATATGTTCTTAAATGCTTCTAAAATGTATTATCCAAGATTATAATTTCAAAATAGAAAATAGAATAGTTTTTTATTTGTACTGCATATTTAATATTTTTAGATCCTAAACACTTAAAAAAATTTTTAACTGCATCATGTATGATGCTTAGGTTAATTTGCTTGAAGGCTTTCTCCTGGGCTGCCACAAGAGTCTCAGCTGTGTGATTAAGTGTACTGTACCCTAACCCAGAACCAGAAGGACCTGCATCTGCAGTGAAAGCACTCAGATTCTTAGATAGGCCAGTGAAATCAAATAAAGTCTCAAAACAAATGTGCTTGGAGCAAAAGGAGGAAAAAGGTTACCCGATGTAAACATTATCTCCTTCTTAACGCTGCTGTTCTCCCACACTACCTTAAGGTTTTTTAAATAATATTTTCATAATACCACATAGCAGAATTTTCAAGATTAAAAGCTTGCTGTTTTGTTATTTTGTGGTTACTTTATAATTAGGATTTTAAAAAATATATAGCAAGTGTTTCATTCCTAAAAGGCTGGTTTGAGTTCCTAGGTTTTTTTCTTTATTAGCTACCTAGAATTTATGCCAAATCGATATGCCAACTGATACATGTTTGCAATTTTTAATTTAAAACTAAAACTTTCTTAGGGATAGACTGAATGTGCAGGTGCACCGGTGAATATGTCATTAAGACCATTTTATTCTGTCTATCCTATCATTTGAAAGGATTTTAAGATCCATTATTGTTATCATAATTCATTAGATCTTTGCCTAGGGTCTGTATGAAAGGAGTAAAATGTATAACTTAAAATAGTTAAATATTTTGATGATGTCTTATTATGCAGTGGAGGTAGGGGAAATTGGTATGCAGTGGTGGGGAACACATCACCAAGTAGGAAATTGCTATGTGGAGATCAATGAGTATCGGCACTGACCGTATTTGTCAAACAGCTTCTGTATGTTGGACATAATTGTAGCATTTCGGTTGTGACTAGGTTTGTGGGAAGGGTCAAAAGTAGAAGATTTACATCCTTCTAAATGTAACTTTTAAAAGTTTTTTTTTAAGTTTACCTTTTGTAAATACCTGTGTTACCAGAATTGGTAAAAGAATGTCTGAGAGTCCATCTAAAGAAGTACTGCTTCCAGGCTTTATTCAGTTGCCAAATGCAAATGTCATATAAATTTAACACTTTGAAGTGAGTGGCTTCTTTTAATGCAATTTTATATCAAAGCTAGAGCCATGAGTAAAATGTTACATGTTAATGTAACATGGTAAGCAGTGTAAATACAGTAAAAGATTTTAAAACATAGCTGTAAAGTTAAATGACAGCTTTCCACAAAAGAAATATGTATAACCTGAATGTATTTAGAAATGTTGTGAACGCTCTTCTCAAGATGTGATGTGTATTTATACTAGTGCTGTAGCTTAAGTCATGAACAGTGTTATACTGATAACTTAAATACTTTTTACTGTTTTCAGGCATCACCAGCTCAGCCTACACCACAAACGCCAAATACAGGTGGTCGGCGAAGAAGAGCTGCCAATGAAGACCCTGATGAGAAAAGAAGAAAGTTCCTGGAACGAAACCGGGCTGCTGCTTCCAGGTGCCGACAGAAACGGAAAGTTTGGGTGCAGTCATTGGAGAAAAAAGCTGAGGACCTGAGCTCGCTAAATGGCCAGTTACAGGTATACTTTTAATTTCAAGTAAAAATGTTTGAGTTGTTTGATTCTTAGACAGTGATCCTGTATCAATGGAACTTAAACTTTGCATGAAATCTGAAATATAAATGGTTTTGTAACTGGTGGCTCAGGTCAGAACTGAAGATTCAGCATTAATTGCATGTAGCAGTAAAATAAAAATATAAGAGAATAATCAGATTTCAAGATGTGTAAACTTTAGAATCATGCCCTCTTGTCCTTTGTTCCATTTTAAATAACTTTCAGACTGTGCTACTAAGCAAGGATGACAAGATGTGTTGGAGTAAAGGCTTATTAGCAAAGTAATAGCCTTACCTTAAAAAACATCTTCCTCTTAATAATTTGTATCACAGCCTGAGTTATTTAAATAACATTTTATTTTATTTCCTTTGGTTCTTTTTAACTTCACTTTTTTTCCTTTAAAGTGAATGTAGTGGTCGTGAAAGGTGCCATATTGACATCCCTGGAAACTGAAGGCCTCTTTTGTCCACAGAACAGGTACAGCACAGGCAGCGGCAGTGCAAATCTCGCCACCCTGCCCTCCCAGTGTGTATAAATCCCATAGTGAGGGGAACGATATTGTGAGAGAGTAGTCTAGTGTATGTTGCCAGTCATTTTTCCACCTCATCTGAGGTTGTCAGTTGGAAAGTTGTCAAGAGGACACATTTTCACCCTGTAGAACAATCCATGACCCTTTTGTTTAAACTGCTGTTAAACGTTAAAGCATTCTTACTTCGTGTTTTCCAGCAGCACATGAGAATTGGCACAAAGTATTGTTTCAAAATAAAAAGTCTAGAAGCTTTGAGAATTACAGAAATGAAAAATTATGTATTTTCCTAAATGAAGCATTTCTTTATAAAATGCAAATGAAAGTATTTTGATATCTTAAAGTTTCACTTCTTGTTTGTTCATCATAGCTGTTCACTGAGTCAGACTCACAGATCTTTTCCTTGCTATTAAAACTCCTCTTTCATGCTGTTCGATACAGAAAATGTCCTAGCTTGACCAACAGGAAAGTGGGGCATTTTGAGATTACTTTTTATCATGTAATTACAGTGTATTTGTTGTCTTCAGCTTCATGTCTTTAAAAATATTCAGCATCCTTGACTGTGAAATGTTAAATTCATAGCCAGGGACACAATGTGAAATCGTTTCCTGTATTCAAAGAATCATGACATATGACATTGCACACCAGCATTAGTTAAATTCCTTGCAAACATACAGTATTCTCGTACCTGTTCACAGTCTTGCAGACATATTCCTTTAATGTAGTTACAGTCCTCACTGTAAATCCATTAATTACAAAATGGTATATAGCACCATAGTTTAAATAATCTAAGAAACAAGTGAGGGTAGATCTATAGGAAGAAAAAGAACAAAAAAGATTGGCTATATTTAGATTTTCTTAGTGAAAATAATTTTTAGTATTATGTGAACTGCCTTTCACTTACACATACCAGTTTTTATAACTGAAAATTGTGTAAGTACCATAACCAAAGTATTTCCAGATTTCCAAGAGTTAACTCAGTAATAGTGAATTCAGGACAAAAATTTTCTTAT
The DNA here is from genome assembly GCF_000699245.1 of Pterocles gutturalis. Classification (NCBI taxonomy): domain Eukaryota; kingdom Metazoa; phylum Chordata; class Aves; order Pterocliformes; family Pteroclidae; genus Pterocles; species Pterocles gutturalis. Next base: position 36,266 of record NW_010101946.1, read on the forward strand.
GGTCTGCCAAAAGCAAAACCGTTAACTGTGAAGAACAGTGACTTGTAAAGAAAATTGAATGTCAAAGAAATAATTAAACTGTATTGTATAAGAAAACATTAATCAATCCTGTATTTCCATAATAATTCTTCACTTCACAGGCTAACACAGCTGATCAGCATAGTGGGCAGTAATGACCCATGAATACTTACTTTAATAGTAAATTTAATAAGTTTGGAGTTTGGCCTTAGTACAGTTTTATAGACCGAGTGTTAGGGTTTAGTAGTTCATATTTTGTTAAATATCTAAATGACCTGCTCAGCTGAATTTACCAAGATGTCACACTTCAAAAAGTAGGTTAATACCAAAATTATTACATTGCCTTGCTTCACATAACAGTTCTGACTTCTTTCAACACAGTTAGTAGCTTTCTTGTAATGTCTATGTCAAAGCTTCTAATGCCAATGTCACGGTTTTAAGACTGGAAGCTCTCTAACAGTACATACAGATTTTGAAGATGTTTACTTGGTTGATGTATATATTTTTGTTCTGTAGTTTCCAGCTTTCTGTAGATTAACTTCTGCCTACTTTGTTCTTTTAAATGTTTGAATGTAATTTCCTTTTAAGCATTATTTTTCCAATTTTTGCTTAGAGAAAAATGTCCATGAACTACATCATGCCAGTAATATATTTAGGTTAGGCTGGCTGCCTTTAGCACGGGCTCTGCTATGAAAGTTTGTTTGCTTTTTGTGAACTGTGTTTTCTCCTAATCTGTTGACTTGTTTATTGTTCTTAAATTTCACATGCCACATTGTGTTGCCTCTTTGCCTTGCCCAATACTGCAGGGCATGGTGTGGTATATAACTTGGTAAGGAAGTATTGACAGTGTGTCCCCAGTGGCCACGCAATCATATTGCAGGATCAGATGCCAAAGTTCATTAGATGATCTCTTGTTTGGTCCCTGTTGCTTTAATAATCTTAGAAGGCAAAGTATTGGTAGAAGAATGGGCTATCTTCCTCACAAGGTCATTGTAGGTTTTAAAGTATGAGCAATCAAGTGGTAGTTTGTACTAATGCTGCAGAAGCTGCTTTAGGAAGGCTAAATTATGAAAGAAATGCCTGTCAGTAAAGGCCCTTTCCCATGCAGGGGTATCTTGTTGAAGCTGTCCAAAAAGAAACAGGAAGAGCAGCATTTAACTCGGCCATGGGCAATCCCCTAAGTCACATCTACCTGGTTCTGATGATAGTTTTGGTAAATATACCTCACAAATATCGTCCCACACTTTGCTGAGTAAGGGTTAATCTCATCCTACTATTACCTGTGCATTTTGGATCAGGTAAGAAACAGGCAGATACAGGAGAACATACTGTACGCTGCATGGTATACCTTCGTAAGAATACAGAAGGGAAAGTATCTTTTGAAAAATGAAGTGCAGGTAAAAATAGATATTATTTCTTCCAGAAACCTGCTTCCTAATGTTAGCACATTTTGAAATGTAGGAACATAAAAATTATTTTAGACAGTACGTGAGCTATATTTCATGCTTACTTAAAGAAATGTTGGTGCCTACGCTTGACTTGATATCTCTTTAATGAGAAGGATCTTTCCAGTGCAGAAACTCAAAATAATCTTTCTTTTTGCCGACCGTTGAAGTGTTTATTCTATGTGTTTCATGTTAGCCTGTTTTCAACGTGCTAACCACATGTTAAATGACCACCACATGTTAACATGTTTTGAATGAGCTGGAAAGACTTGCTGTTGTCACATATGTGATAAGAAACTATAGTGTGTATAGGAGTTGGTTCTAACAACCCCCCCTTTACTGCCAGTGGTTCTTACTGGTAATATGTAAATGACAACCATGGATTGCCTTTCTGTGACATTCCGCATAACCACGTGTCTAGCAGACATGCTTAGTTCTACTTTAAGGAATGATTTGTGCACTACATATAGCACTATTGGCACACAGTGTTTGTGTTAATAACAGTGCGAGCTATGTATTCAATGAGAATACCTTGACTTTTTTAATATAGGAATGCTGTTCCGTTTTTTTTTTCCAAATCTTCTTTAATGTAGGATAATGTTTGCTTTTTCTATTTCTGTTAGCAAAATACTTAGTGTTTATAATACAACTGATATTAATCTATCAACTGCCTTTTCAAAAATTTTTCATAAACATTAGTTTCACTCACATGGATAAACAGCAACTTCATATCTATATGTGCTGTTTGTGTATAATATTCTTCCTTAAAACGAGAGACTTGTTGGTAGAAAATTTCTGAAAGCCTTTTCTCGATTTGATGACTTATTTTGCCAATGTTCCTTTAACAGAAGTGTGTTTCCTATTCTTGGACATTGCTGCTTTTCTAGATTGTCAGGAAGTCTCAAAACTACATCAGCACTTTTTTTTCCCCAGCTATGTCAGTGCTGTGCAGCTGCCTGCTTGGAATCCAGATTTGTGGCTCCTCAGTAAATAACATGGTGAACTAAGAGGAGATCGAGAGCTGGAGACAGAAGTAGTGTGCCTTCGTAGCAGTCCAAGATTTCAGATGTGTAATGCCAGCTGGTAGAGATTTTGTGGGGTTTTTGGTTGGTTTTTTTTTCATTGCAACCTTTTTTGTTTGCAGTCATATTTTTCTTTCATTTGAAACATCTGTGAAGTCAGATTTTTGTCTTTCTTTCAGCTCTTGCTTTTGTTTTAAATATACAGTTTCTAAAAGGTGTATTTGACACAATAAAATTACTGAACAAAAAAGTAGTTCTTAATAGTTTAAGAGGATTTTGCTAATATAAAGGCTTGAAATTTTCTGTCTCCCAAATGGAGAGGACACAAAGAGGAGCTTTTCTTTTAGAAATCTGGAATTTTAGTTACAGTATTTGTAAACTGTGTTACTTACTGAAATTAAACCTAATAAATTCTGTTCTTAAGAAATGCTTTCCTTACTTTGGAATCCTTTTAGTTGTAATTTCTCTCTTCTCTAACTGCGTTGCCTTATTTCTAGCTTGCAAGTAAACAGGTTGACTTTCTCATGGGTTTTTTTTCCACATAATTGTAGTTGCAATCCAATTTTCCTGTGTTTGTTTTTTCTTTAACTTAGTCCCAAATGCATAAATCTATGCATTTACCAAACAGTTATGTCATGTGTGTGGTATGTTATGCTAATGTGCAAAGGTTCTTACAGTTTAAGTAGCTTCAAGTATCAATGGAAAGGATTTCTATTGAAAATAAAACAACCCATGAAGAGCATATATTGTGGCAAGGTATGGAGATCACAGAGCATTACAGATAACTTGATTCTGTAGATACATAAACATTTTTCTACTATTTAAAGTGAAAAAGGGTCTATCAAAATGCCATACCATTCGTAATTTGGATTGTCACATGTAATGCAGTTCTGTAGCGCTTCTCATCTATAGATATCAAACTGCTTTACAGGGAAGGTAAGTATCACTGTCCTTAGTTTTACAAATGGGGAAACTGAACGACAAAGAAGTTAAAGTGACCTTGCTCAAGGTCACCCAATAGTGGAAAAGTGCAGCCTGGAAATGAACCCAGTCAGTAGATTCTGCAAGTGCTGTATCTTAGATTACACTCTGCTTTGTGGATTTAAGATGACATTTCAGGATTTTGTCATTATTATCAATGATTCCTTCACAGAACTCATTTATGTATAGGTGCTAAAGAGAAAATTAATATGGAAATCAACAAGCTTTCATTTTCCAGTACATGAGATTTTCAAAGTCTAAGTACAAATGCAATCACAAAAAAATCATTCTGTGTTGGCTGATTTTTTTTTTTAATGTTGCCTGTGACACCTGTTAAAATGTGGGTAGTTAAATGTATGTTTACTCTGATTAGAATTCATCACAAAACCTTGTAGAAGGGTCTTACAGTAGCTGGGATCATGTGAATGAGACTATACATAGACACGGCACTGCAAACTGAAAAGAAATTTTTGATAAAAGCATTTCCTACTTTAAGAAAATAATAAAATAAAGTTAGACAAGTTTCAGATAATATTTATGTATTTATGAGATAAAAGAAATATATACATTTTTGCAATATATACCAAGTGGAAACTTCTTGTATTTTATCTACCCCTAGATGAACAACTGAAAATCCTACAAAACTTAATACTTACCTAAAATGTGCGTAGTTTGAGCCTGGTAAAGTACATAACTTTCTTTTCCTTTAGAATGAAGTCACCCTGCTGAGAAATGAAGTGGCACAGCTGAAACAGCTTCTTCTGGCTCATAAAGATTGCCCTGTAACTGCCATGCAGAAGAAATCTGGCTATCATAGTGAGTAATGTTCCATTACCTGTAGCCTTAGGCTGCATCAATGAAATACTGCCAAAGACAACTGAATGAACATTAAAATTGAGAAGTGCAGTTCTAATGTTACACTAAAGATTATTGTAAAAAAATAATCTTGAAGGTTATTGGAAGACAGGAATCAATATGTTGTATTTAGAAATATATTAAGTCCTTTCAGTTAAATTTTGTACAACATTGAAGGCTTTATATTGGTTTAATAAATGCATATGATAATTAGCATTTAAGGACTATCAGTTACTACGCCTGCTTTGGAAAATATAATTAAAGTATTAAGTGCACATGATAAACCTTTTTTTTTATACTTTATCTTAGCCTAGTACAGTGAAAGATCCTTGTGGGTTTTTTTTCTTCATCGTAATGAGATTTCAGTAGAGGTAGTATAACAGCTATCCTCATTTACCATAAGATCCAGGATCAGTCAAGCCATTAAAATAATCAGATGCAGGTTCATGGCTCCTACTGTACAGTGTCTTGTAGATTGTTTTGATTTCCACATTAAGTGACTGCTTTTCTGTAAACAGGGTATTTTTAAAAGCAGTTCTAATACTGGAGGCAATATTGAGAGTTTCAGTAGCATTTTTTTTCTAATACATATTTTTACTTAAAGGTGCTCATTTGATTTTCATTCTTCCAGCAGTTTAAAGGTTAATTATGCTTTCCTGACTTCTAACTCAATTTTTGGATATGATACACAGTGTCAGAACCAGCTGCTGCTACTGCAGAATAAATGGCCAATTTTGTCCATTGTACACAAATTTGTTACAAATAACTGAGCTGGGAATGCATTAGGCAACATTCATAATATATAACCCACAGCTTTCGTTTTTATGATTTAGTGATATTTCAGGATATTTGTAAATGTGAAGATTGTTTCTGCCATATGTAGCCACTTCATTTTAATTTGCCAGTGTCAGTAATTCAGGAGAATAAAGGAACATTTTGTATTGCGTGCAAACAGATCCTCAGGTGCTTGCGATAAAACTTAATGGCCACCATCTTTACTTGTAGTCATTGTAAGCAGTTTCATCAGAATGGGCAATATTTTTTAATTTAAAAGATTCAGGAGATTTAGCAACTCTATTGCCATATATATATTTAGAATACTGATTTTTTCAGTTTTGAGCTTATAAATCGTGGTCCTTTGATCTCCAGTCATCTTGACAAGACGGAAAATAGCATCGTGTAGTAAATTGGAACAGTGTAGAAATATGTTTGGGATTTATATTAACAATGATTGCTGCAGGGATGAAGCCATTATGGCTTCCATCTGACAGAATAACATGATTTCATACTGAAGCTACTAGGGGACAGCATTATGCATGCAAGGTTTTTAAAAAAAACCAAACAAACAAAAAAACCCCCAAACAACGAAACCTGTAGGTTTCTTGAATTTTGATGTTTTAAGTATGCATGTTCCTGAATTGGCATGAAAAATAATTAGAAATAAGTCTTAAAGGGGCAAAATTATTACATGCTAAGGATTTATTTGTTGAAGACTTAACAAACGGCCGGTTTAGTATGCTTATTTTCTGCCCTCAGAAAAGGACCGTAATGTTCCTAATTTACTAAAGAATGCAAAATGAGTAAGAACTAAAATACTAATTAGAGGGAAAAGCCTACACTTCAGGAAAAAAAAAAATAGTACACAAGGAGATTGGAAGCATAGCTCACCTATTTTCTTTAAAAGTCTCGTGCAAGTCAAAGTTCAGCATGAGTGATTGTTGTAATGCCATCCCTCTGAAGGGATTTTGTCACATTATCTCTGTGTGAATGTTAGGAAAGCATGTTGGCCAAGTTACCCCCAGTGCAATTTATGAGAGGAAAAAATGGTTTCGGTTAATACGTTAATGAAAATGGTGTTCATAGAAAGTATTTTTAAATAAACATACTATGTTTGCCAAGTAATCTAAGCTGAATTGCTTCAAAAATTTGAGTGGTTCAACAGTCTGTCTCTGTGGAAGAAGTTGAAGACACCAGATTACAGAGCTCATGCGGTACTGAATTGCGCACTGCTGAGACGGTGCTGGTTTATACCGTGGGGACTGTGTTTTAACAGCTAAGTCCACAATTTAATGAGGTTTCATGTATGATGCACTTACACAGGCACAAATAATATATTGCTTTTCAGGGTATTTTTGACACCTACTTACATATCTTTTGGATTTCCCAGGCACATTTTTTGTCTCAGGCCAAGTGCGAAGGACAAGAATGCATATACCCCTTCCTTGTTTTAAGATTATTCTTGGGATCATACTTTCCTTATTTAAAACGTCTTGTGTCTTCTTCAAAAGAGGGTGTCATCAGGACAGAGAAACCAGAAAAATATTATTGTGCTTTGAGGCACTATGGATGAATTTCTGTTGCAATGTTTGAATTTTCAGCCAGCTAAAACTTTTTTATTTCCCAAAAAAAAGTATGCTACTGGTTCTGAATTCATCTCTAAATGTTAGGGGGAAAAATAATGTGCAGTGTAGAGGAGAAATCTAAATGTTGTTCATTTGTTTTTCATTTTAGCTCTTCTATACCAGACTATTTCTGTAAGTCTTCTGCAATACTCCTGTATTTTTCTTGGGCTTTTTCGTGACTTGAAGCAGGAAAAAGGTGAACACTTGTGCAAAGGAAACGTGCTGTGAAAATTCAAGTTGTGTTAAAAAAAAAAGGGGGTGCTTTAAGTATTTATTTTTTAAATACATAATACTCTAGAACACTTGTACAAAAATTTATATAAAGGAAGATAAATAGAGGCTGTAATATAGGTGGTATTAAATGGGGGTTTTTTGTGTTCTTTCTCTAGTTGGTTTTAAAGAAATGGTAGAAGGTGACTAACCAGTTTCAGACCTTGAATAATTCAAACCACTGAAACCACTATGTTCCTGCAGCCTGTTCTGGACACATGACAGTCCTTCAGTGACCACAAGGGATAGCCCCAAAGGCCAAGTCACTTTAAATGAGCAATTCTGGGCTTGAGTCCCTCTGTGGTCTATGGATGGCCTAATGAGAATTACCATGAGGTTTCCTTTCCAGTGGTTATCAAGGGACTGACAGGAGTTCTGGATCCACATGTCAGTGCTTGCATACTCGCTCACATTTTGGTGGATTTTTTTTTTCCTGAAGACTGAAATCCCTCTTTCTTTGCTTACCTTACTGAAAGCTATTGGTAAGCAATGCTAAGCAGCAAATAATAACAATGTTTGACTTTAGTACATCCTCAAAAGTACTCTCTGTGCTTTGGTATTTTTAAAATCTTTTCTGTAGCTGAGTCTAGCCCATGTTATGTTCCATTAGCAAAATGCCTCACTCCCTCTCATGACTCAGCCTGCCCAGGAACTATGTAGCCTTTAGGAAAGGTCATGTGATGTAGGTCTGTAAATTCTCAGCCTTCTAATGTACAGTGCACATTACTTCTGTAGATTTCTAATTTGGACAGTGCATTTTCCTTAGTTTGAGGCAAAGCTGGGGGAACCATTAAAAAGTTAAAATGCCTAGGCTTTTTTCGACATTGTTAGCTACATTATGATTTTTTCAGCTGCGCTCTTGAAACTACAGTCCTGTGCCTGGCAATTCTCTGGTAAGCTACAAAAAAAAAGTCAGAATTTAAATGTGACTTTCCAGTTTTCTTCTAAAAGCCTTTGTTCTTTATGCTTAGACTTCAGGCTTAAGAAAACAAGACACCTTTGTCATGAGATGACTTTATCTTCTATATTTCATTGAGTAGATTTTCTTGTTTGGTTTTAATTCTTCAAATTGAGTTTTGTATTCAGTCTTTGGCCACTGTTCTTGTAAAGTTAGGGCTAAATAAAGAAGGATCGTGAAGGAGATCTAAATAGCTATTCTTTAGGGTGACACCTCATTTCTAACTACTTTGTAGTTATTGCAAGGATTTACACTTCTAGTCAAATTTATTACCATAATCTGGTGTTAGGTCTGTGTCTTATATAATTCTCTGTCTGCTGTAAGCTTCCCTCTGGTCCCTGGCATCTGAAAATACCTGAATCATGTGCTTTTGTCTCATCAGCACAGTATGTTTGTTCATTTGCTCAATGATACAAAAACTTACGTTGTACATGGGTGATCATATGTATTTTCATAACTGTTTCTTCCATTGCATATTTGGTCTTGGCTGAAGAGCTAATAATCGACTTTACTTCCTCGGTCTATGGCTTGTAGCATTTAAAACTCACCCTTTTTCTTGAGAATAAGGAGGATTTGGCCAACAAGGAAATCGGGGATGAGCAGAAGAAGCATAATAGGAAGACAGATTCATAGGAGAATAACAACAGCTCTGAAGAGGAGGAGGTGGTGTTAAAGCAGGGAGATGGTATTCAATACATGGCATCCCACTTGCTGCCATTTCATTCTGTCTGAGGGGAAGAATAGGCTATTGTCATGATTAGTAATTAAGTATTTTTCAGGAAGTGTTTTTAATAAAGTTTGTGTGTGTTCCTTCTTGTTTTTACATGGGATCTTGTAGATCTTGATAGAGGTGTAGCAAAGATGAAGTCCTGTTGGACAGTGGCACTTGTTCATTTTCTTTGTGTCCTTGAGTGGGCAAATCCTACTAAGGATCACAAATGTCTTTGAGAAGTATTTTACTTTTCTTCCTTTATGCAGTTACCATGTAACCTTAGGATATGTGGTGATTGTCAGCATACCTAGCTCAGTATCATCTATCTCCTTTAATGCTTGAAAGATCTGTTTTTGAAAAAATGCAGTATCTGTAAAATAGTTGGCCTCATGGACAGGACCATTATTATACTTTCAAACGATTATGTCTGTGCTCCTGTAGTAGCAGGTATAAGAGACACTGTTACCTTGTTCATGTAGGCAGTATTTCTTAGAAAGAAATACAGCAGTTTTGCTTCTTTATCCATCCTTATTGACCTTACCATTCCTTTCCAGAAGCAGTGGATAATAGAACTGTTGTTTTCAGTCTTTGAAAAGGAATGTGTTCTTAGTATGCATGGGGCTGCTTTAAAGATCTTTATGTTGGGGACTTGACTTGCTATTTAGTGAATTTTCTTACCCATAGCTAGTATGTCGTATAAACCTCAGTACATCATAAACTTTGTTTCATCATTGTTTATGCTTAGTGTTCCTTTTAATTAGCCTTGTTCTCTATGGAAATGAGGCTATGATATCACAGTGTTGTTCATCTTTTAGTGTCAGTGTCACCCCTTCCTATTCTTTCTCTTCCCCTGGGTAACTTTTGAATTGGTAGGCCAATCTCGAGCAAATATGGAATGGGTTGCAAAGGCAAGTCTAGAGAAAATCAAGCTTTGTTCCATTGCTATGTCACAAGCAATAGTTCATGCTTGTGGCTGTGTTTGTGTGTATCCTTCTGTATTCTTATGTTATACAGTAGTCAGTGGTGTTTTAACAGAGACTTCCAATAGTCCATCTGTATACTGGGTTTAAGTCGGCGCATAAAACTTTTGTGAAAAATACTTGAGAACACTAACTAGCACAAAGTGGTACAAAAAAGTTACAATTAAATTTGGTGTTCATATTTTTAATTTTGAGTGAAAAACAGTAGGCTTTTTTTTTTTAAAGTTTTTAACTCGGCTTTTTGCTTGATAGTGTTTGCATAATGCCTTGGCTAACTTTAGCAACTCTGGAAGAAAGACTAGGATGACTGTGCAAGAAAGACATTTTAAATCACGCTCATCTTACAATCATGCTCAGTTTTGCACAATGAGAATTATTTTTTAATCTGTTTACCCTCTATCATGAGAAAAAAATGAGCACCTGTGTGGCTAATTCACTTCAGTTTTCTGGAGGGCACCTGAAGTATTCTTTAAAATCAGTTTTAACAATTTTAAATCTTACTGAGAGGTGTTTGTATACTAAAGTTACTGAACTTCACTCTGTTAAAAGAATGTGGGTTGAAAACTTGTGGAAGTTGTCCAATTAATATAGTGGTGTAGATAATATTTTTTTTCAGATATATTCACAATCACAAGTTTTAATTACTCAACATAGAATTATTCTCTTTTGATTACTAAGCAAACTCAGCATGTGTTAAAAATCTAAAGCCAATTCATATAGCCCTAGGAGATCTGGAAGCATTTGTAATCTATAAATATTTCTTATTGACATGAGCATTCACCATTAGATTTAGGCGTGGTACCCACCAGTTAACTTACTAGGTAGGAAAGCAGACAATTTTACTCATGACTTTGAAGATGTAAAAATGTTCTTGTTTCCTGAATATTCCATACTGCAGTCCATATTTTTTGCTTACAAAGTAGTATTTCCTTTGTTTTGTAGTTTGTGCTGCGTTACACCATGAATGTTAATTATTTAGTGGATGATTGCTGTTACTTGGGACATGATGATGCACGTTCCAGGGGGGTGGAAAAAAATAATTTTTCTTCTTCAGCTGCAGATAAAGATGACAGTTCCGAAGATATATCAGTGCCAAGCAGTCCACACACAGAGGCTATTCAGCACAGTTCTGTCAGCACTTCCAATGGCGTAAGCTCAACTTCCAAGGCAGAAGCGGTGGCCACCTCCGTTCTCACCCAGATGGCGGACCAGAGCACAGAGCCCGTGCTTTCCCAGATCGTCATGGCACCTCCCACCCAGTCGCAGCCTTCAGGAAGTTGATTAAAAACTTGCATTGCATCAGTTTTAGTTACACATTTGTGACTTTAAAGGGAAATCAACAAAAGACCAGTCTCCATCTAGGAGAAATTGTAGCTTAAAATTATTCATTTTTAAAAATCCAACGTAAATTTGGCTTTAACGATTGGCATGTGAAGATGAGACAGAATATCAGTCTAGTCTCTTTGCAAAAGACTTTTTTTTTAAGTATTAGTTTTACTAGTTATTTTTTTGTGTTTAATGTGTAAAGTGTGTGTACAGTACAACGTGGTTTATTTCATTTTTAATTTGGTATTATTTCAACAAACATTGGGGTGAGTTACTAAAAGGTCATCCCCAAGACTGTGATAGTAATATTATGTGACATTTTTATACCAAAGTTCTGCATAGTCCCTATTGACTTTGTAACATTAGCAAGGTCATAAAGCACTAGGCAAGAGAAAGACAGTAACAGTAAATTTGATTTTAGTCTTTTTTTGCCTTTTTGTTGTTTTGCACATTATGAGAGGAAGAACATTGGGAGAAAAACGTTTTGGTTTTTTTATGTATAGCATTTGGGTTGGCTTTTTAACTGTTGGGGTTTTTAATTTGTTTAATAGGGCCAGTACAGTATATGAGATACAGTACTCTTATGCACATACCTATCCTAAATGAGGATCATTAATTACTAAATAGATTTGATTTTTTTAATTATTTTAAATTGATGTCAGGTGTTTTTTTTCCCCTCCAGCAGTTTCATTTTGGAGGCAGGAAAGCTTTATTTCTCCAGTTGGAATAGATATCTTGACTACCCTTTGCTAGGCTGAAACCAGTAAGCATATTGTAAAATACAGGGTTATCAAATGTGGGATACTTAGTATTCCAAAGTAGGTTGATATTTTGTGGATTTTTGAGTCACAGATTAAGGAGTTTACTCATGGTTTTGGATGCCAGAAAAGCCTAAAATCCTTCTTCAGACAACTCAAGACTTTTTTTTGTCATTGTCTTGTATTTGCAAGCTAACTTGTACTTAACTCTTGTGTAAGCACTGTCATCTTTTAGTAGCAAAATTTTTGATACCTTTCTTGTGGAAAAAAAAAAAAATCAGTATCTACCGTATCTTGGAAACAATGTAATTATAATGTGGTGTGTGTGGTGTGTGCGTGAGAATGGTTCAGTAGTTAATGCCAGCAGTCTTTTGCTTGAATGTTTAAAGATGCCTTCAATGTGATGCTGGCTGATAGGTGATTGCAGTTTTAAAATGTTATTTACTGTGCGAACTTGGATAACTAACATTCCATGATGTAGTTTGTTTCTGATGAGATGATTGTAGGTACACTTTTTCTCATTATCCAATCATCTGTAGGATATTGAGTTTTTTAAATGTGCCATTATCTATTTTGATTCTGTACTCATGTTCAAAATACAGTACAATATTTTACAATAGATTAAGTTGTTTTAAAAAAGTAGATGTGTGCTTTCAGGTTGGAAAACTTTGTATAATAGCAAAAACAGATGCATAGTAGCAACTGGCAGTAAAGCAGGATTCCATTATGTATATAACAAAGATTTAATGCATTTATAATGGATCGTGTAGTTCATTTGCTCTTCTCCACACTATACTAGGTGTTTTTAAGTGTCAGTGCCATCAAGTTTCTATTTGATTCCGTTTTAAATTTTAAAATGTAATTGATCCACAGGAAGATAATTTCTACAGTATATACACAACCATACTATAATGAAAACTGGACAAAGAAGTATCCAAGTCATATATGTATCATTGCAGGGCTTTAAGCATGAAAATAATAGGGATTCTAAATATTTTGTATTTTAAAACTACGAAAGTTGAGTTGATAACCCCATGTGTTTAGAAGTCTTACTTTTCCAATTTCAGGATAAAAAGCTGTAACAATTATTGAACATTTCCAGGATGGTGAAATACAGTGGCCCTCTTTTGAGAAGGAAATTAGTTGCAAAGGCACAAAATGTGAATTCTGCAAGAAGGCTATACAGTCACTTTTCATTGTAGTTTTGGTGGACTAGATAAGGCCTCATTGATTATACTATAATTTGCTCTCCTAAACACAAAGGCTTTTAAATCATATTTATATAAGTGAAGTTTTTTTATAACAAAACTGTCGCGCTTGTAAAATAAGTCTACATAAGTGTATAGGAGACATGTAAACAGTTAATGAATTTAACAGTGGGGCTGGAAAAAGAACCATTAAAATCTGTGTTCAGCAAATAGAGAAGTTACTAGTCGTACTACCATGGATTCCGTTTTGAGACGTACGTCACACTACTTCTGTACTTAGCATTTTGGGTCTTTACATTTGACATGTTTCACAAACTGTACTGTTTTCTTTTATGTGCAGTTTGCATGAGTAAATCATCAAAGAGAATAAAATCTATCTTTAAGTTATGTTCCTCTTTTAATGAAATTATAATTGTTCTAAAAGGCAGCACTGTCTTCAGACTTATTTCTTCATCCTTGCAATTATCAGCATTTTTCTGGAAGTCATTACTCTGTCAATGTAGTGTTATGTAAACAGGAACACATATTTTTTTTTTTAGAAAATAAGCCATTTCCATTGCTCTGCTGTTGAGTTCCAGCACCTTCTGAGGCATCAGCCTTGTGTCATTTTTCCAGGAGCCTGAGGCAATCCACAGATAAAGGAGTTCATAAACATAGCTTGGTGATTCTAGATGTTGCTCAGCTATTTCTGGTTGCCCTGAGTTCCACAGCAAAAGCGTTGTGTATAATCAGAATTTCCAGCTAACTTGCAGATATTTTAATCTTATTTCTTATCTTCATGTATATTAAGATAAAAGATATAGTCAGATGAACACAATTCTGTTGTGAAAGGTTGAGAAAAGATCATGCCTCCCCATTTGATTTTTATAGTATCAAAAATGGTTATGAATGTTGGAAACATGGTATATGGCATGGCACATCCTGTACTGTCATCATTTGAAAAGCCCCTGACAGAGCTGTGATACGGGGGCTTTGGAGGGGAAAAAAAGAAAAGGTGAAGTTGCTGTGTACGTGTGTTTATTGCGTGTGTTGACCAAAGGAAGTTAAATTTAGACTGCACCCAACTTTTGAGCACAATATGAGAATAATGCCCAAGGCCTCTTGCTTCATTGTATTCTTTTTCTGACTATATGAGTTATGCTTGTCGCTCCAAGGAAAAAAAAACCACAAAGGCTGTATAATAGGGCAACTGGTGGGGGGGGGAACCAACCCACTTTTTATTGTCTACACTGTAAAAAGACTTGGAGTTATGCTAACTATCCCATTCAAGTAAGCTTTTTCTCTTTAAAATGCTAACAGAGGCTGGGCAAAGAAAGATGGAAGGAGATGAGAGAAGTGTTGGATGAGTGGTGATTTCAGCTACCACAATTACAGAAGTAATTTGCTCAGAGACAGACACAAAAACTTTAATTGGTCATCATAAATGATAATGAGGAGAAAACAGTGAAATTAAGTGCATCCTAATAAAGTAAGGTATGTTAAATTGCACTGCAGGAAATTTCAGCGATGCTTCTTGACATGATTAATATACTCATGACAATGTGTCTAATGAAGGTTGTTTGCATTTTATATGCTGCCTGTTGCTTCTGTCAGTAGAGAAATAATTTGAACTGCACTCATTTACATTGCAGAAGAGTAAGTCTAAGATTGGCTTACAGTAGTCTTTACATTTATTTTTAACCATCATATCAACAATAACATAGGGATGATATATTTAACCTGTGTCTTGTAGAACACTGTGTAGGGTAGCTCCAGATGTAACTATCAACCCCCCCCAAAAAAAAAAAGATTGGATTTTCAAAGTTTTATATTCCTTAATAGTACATCTCCTGTACTATGACTTTTTTTCTTTCCTTCTTTTTATTATTTGTGGAACTTAAGATCATGACCTTTCTTGTTCTTCACTTTTTTTCCTCTTCACAGTACTTTGTGTGATGAGCCCCTGAAAGTGCTTGTATACTTAGTGTGTAAATCTCTTCTTTTTGCCTGTTGCTTCCTCCTTGGTTGTGTTAACAGTCTGTAGCAAACTTTGATTTCAAGAAGTTAGTAGTCATGAAAGATTTATCCGTTCTGTGCATCTTGTCATCTTCAGCTAAAATAGATCTGGGAAGCTTATGAAATCTTGACGTTGACATCTTCCTAGAATAAGATATATTACAAAATACATATTTGGGTCTGGAAAGATGTCCTCAATCTCCAGTATGGAACTTCTAGTGTTGCAAAAAATTTCATTGCAGATGCTGTGCACAACTAACGAGTGCAGGTTGTATGCTGATGGCTTCCTAATATTGCAAAGTGCAGCTGTCTTCAAAAAGAGGTTCCAACTTCCTAGGTGTGGGGTTAGTTATAATCTAATTACATGGCTGTCAGTAGAACAACAGGACACAAACTTGATCCAATTTGTGTAATTATTTTATTTTGAGCCTTGCTCAAAGTCTCTATCCCTCTTCTATTACGATTTTTATAATGATGATGGATGTTGTACCAAGCACTTTTTTCCTACTCGTTTTGAGCACTTTTTTCCTATTCATTTTTGGGGAAGAGGAGGGAGGGGAGAGAAGATTCTTAAATTTTTAAATAAACTATAACAGAATTTAATCTGGGAATGAATAATTAGTCTGAAAAGTGTTGTGAAATGATTATGCAAGTCCATTTGTTATTTTTAATCCCTAGCTAAAGAAACAGTGGCTTGAGCTGCAGAAATTGATTGGAAATGGTAACAAGCATAAAAGCCACAAAAAAGCCTGAAGCAAAGAAAAGGATTCATGTTTCTAGGAACTTTTGTTTGTTTGCTTTTAATGCCAATAGCAGACACAGAGAAGGGAGCGGGCAGTATTTGTAACCACTTTGTACAGCAGGGCCTGGTGTTACTCCCGCTTACAATCAGCGTGCTTAAAGGACCCTGGCTTAGGGAGATCTGTCAGTGCCAGACTAGGAAGATGAGCTTCAGGAAGGAGCAGGCTGTCACACAGACACCTTCAGAGGAACACAATTGCAGGTAACCAGGTTTGCCTGACCTAACTTGCCTAGGGCTAGCTTAATACATCAAAGTACAAACACGAGCTATTACAATTCCGTTTAATACCGCCTGTCCCCAGGTGGATGCAATGCAATGAATGCAAGTCTGATGGGTATGTTTAGCTACCCCTAAGACAAAAGTTAACATCTATGGTTTTTTTTCTCTGCCTAGAAAGTCCCTGCTCTTGTTTCGCCGCAAGCTAGTATTGGCATGGTACATAAGTATTTCCCTCCTTTTAGCTGAATCCCTTGTTCTAGACCATTACAGAAGGTGAAAATACTGTCCTTGATACATCACTGGACTGATGCATCGTTTTAGAAACAGAATGATTTCATAAAGCCTACTAATTTGTTTATGTTTAAACATAAAATGGGAAATTGAATCCGCATCCTTACATGTATGATCCTATTCAGGGAAAAAGGAAGACAAAGAGAGAATGAGCCCTCTGCTTTAGTGGCAAACAAAATAAAGTAGTATAAACATCCTGTTACTCATGACTGTGTGTTGAGAAAGATACTCTTAAAGGCAATATAACGTATAGTACAGTTATTACAGTTGTCTATAAAATGCCAACAAACTTTATAGTCAGCATGGTTATTATTTCAAAACAAGTAAAAGGCTAATATTTCAGTTTTCTCGTTTTCTGTCCTCCCTTTCAGCAGAATTGCTTTAAAGGGCTAATGATTTTTGCTGAAAAAAACAGATAATCCTTGTAAATGATGAACAGATGCTGTATATTTCACTAGATGAGAGGAATGTTTTGAACACTTTATCATTTTGTTGAATATTTAATGAATCTCAAGCTAGTAAGTTTACAATTTATGACTTTCACATATGTGTGAATATAGGAAAGATTTCTTTATGCTGTCTCCAACAGTTTACCCAAACTTTTTAGAGCTCTCAGTCTAATAGGATGTAACTCTTCTTCTATAAATGATGCAGCACTCTCTTGAATGCAGTGGAAGGAGGTTGCTGGGCATAGATCTTTGAGCCCGTTCCCAGTCACCACACAACTAGATTGCTGTTTCTCAGTTGTCACCATAGTTGTATTTGTCATTTCTGCCTATCGTATGACACAGCATTGGCTTCCTTGAGGTGTAAACACGGTTTACTGACTGGATGCTTCCCTTCTATGGTCGCTTTAAATTGTAAGTACCGGTTTGTTATAAACTCTGGCTTTTTCTTTGTTCCAAAGGTCTGGCAAAGATATTTTGTTCTGGGAGAGAAATGCATGATCTTTACCTCCTCTTGTAATTTCACACCTAGTTTAGATTTGCTGTTGATGTTTTCATGTGTCGGAGAAGGGCACACAGCCCCACTTACCGTCACTGCCCTTTAAAACACGCCAGGCCCCCAGATGTGCTCGTCAGGGCGCGTAAAACCTGTGGGTCTTCTCTAGCCAAGAAAACGTCACCACTTTGGCACAGTTATATTTTATAAACACAAAGTTTTAGAGAGCATAAAGTTTTGTTTTGACATGTCTGTTGATTTGTTTCAGTACAGCTTGTGTTGCTGGAGAATAGTATTAAGCTGAATTTAAAAAAAAAAAAAAAGTGTATGCATGTACTTATTAAACCAATACAAAGCCACATAAGATTTTGCAGTGCACCATTTTTTAAAATATTTGACTTAAACCACAGCGGCTTTCCTGTTTTGTGCCTCTTTTATGAAGAGGTGAAGACTAGTTTTACCCTAGTGGCGTTAAGATCCCTTCTATAATGAGGCTTTCCCAAGCAATTATGAGAGCAGGATCTGAGTTAGCTAGCTGCTAATCGCCATCAGTGCTTCTGTCAGTAAACATATTTTAGTCAAAGAAAATGTGAGTGAGGCAAAGACTTTCTGTGCATCACGATCCAGCAATTATCTCTCTTTTTTCCTTCTAACTCAATATTGCATTTCTGTCTAAGGCCTAAAGTTACTCCTCCGAAGTCACTGTCATACCTCGAACCTTACAGTAGCTTAGTCTAAGCAGAGAAGCTTTTTTTCCTGAATAGTTTCTCAATTTTACTCTTCAGATGCTCAGAAATCTATGATATTAGTGCTTATGGGTTATTTGAATGCTGCCATAAGCCTCCGTCCTGAAAGGTTTTGGTAATTTGTCCAACCTACCCACAGCCATTCGGCCCTTTGTCAGCGGCCAGCAGCAGAGCTCAAAACCTGTTAATAACAAGAGACCTTGGTGTGAGACCTGTACGTTAGATACCTTGAGCATACATGTAAAAATGCTTGAAAGTGAAGTATTTCTGAAGCACGTCAGTGTGCAATTTTATAGTGCACAAAAAAATTTCACTGCTTTTCAAAGAGCATACCTGGAACATTTATTGGGTTCTGTCAGGGGGGTTTGGTGATTGGTTTTTTCTTTCAGAATTTCAATAGGCAATGAAGTTATGTCAGTATTCTGATTGATGAATTTTGCTGTGACAAACTGTTAAAACAGGCTGCTATATGCCCAGAGCAGCAGTACTTCTGTGATCTGATGAAAAAAATTCTCATAATATTGTGTATATTTGCACATGTGCAAAACTAAAGTAAGTACATTTACTTAAGGTGTTTTGACTTTCTAAGGGTTAACTGTACTCCAGTCTCTTTTAAGGAAAATGTTAACAGTTCAATTCTCAGCCTCCCATTTTGGTGCAGACTAAGGGAAATTGTCTCGCCTAGTTTTAATCTGACATTGAGAGGCTGATGGACGTTAAACAAGCTACCTACATGTCACCCCAGGATGTGCTCAGTAGAACTTAATTGCACCTCTGGGTACGATATATTGTACCCTGCAAAGATTAAGAATGGAAATGTCACCTTGTACATCACAGTTTGTACAAACTGAAATTAAAATGCATTGGTGCAAAATATAATGTTCACAAGTGAATATTATGAAATTATTTTTTTCATAATAATCAAATTGTAACAGCTCTCTTCCTGAACAGGAATTATTCTTTGTACTGCAATCTGTATTAAGGGTTTAGCCAAAAATAACACAGGAAATAGTGTGTACAGTTACTGGAGCAAGGCATTTCTGGCAGATTTCCATGACATGCTCAAAGTCTGTGAACGGGCCTACATTAGTCTTTCATTTAAAAATGTGGAAAAGATTTTTGGTGAGTGCTGGCTACAGCTCAGACGCTTACCTACGGGGGCTGAAGAGTCACAAGCTATAGTTAAAGAAAGGGGATTTATATATTTGCAAGAAAAAGTGTCTTGTGTTAGTGATGTCTTGCTTATACAAGACAATGGATAATAAATTATTAACTGAACGAGGTAAGTAATTCCATTTCCTACTGTTTCCTGCTGTCTGTAACAGGTAACTGGAAACCTGGGAGTTTCTAATTTCTCAGGAATAAAATGCCATCTAGTGGCAACTGCTGAATATTTTGAGCAAATACATTCTTTGTCATAAAGTTTTTAATTTTTTTCCTGATATTCTACATCTTACAGCACATTAAACTCTTTGAGAGAGGGGGACAGGAGAGGCTGGGGAAAGCTGCAGCTTCCCCAAGGGTGTGCCTGTGGCAGCTGGGACGTCCACTGCCTGCACCCCGCTGCCCGCGTGCTCCCTCCCTGCCTCTGCTGCCAGCCCCAGGCAAGCAGTTGGGTGTTCCCCTGCTAAGGGTTGAATAAACTTTCAAGCAGAGTCGGCAGGCTGCACCTTACCGTTACTTGATAATAAAATACAAAAATCTGAATTTGGCCAGTGCTGTATGAAGAGAAGCTGAAAGCCACCACTGCTTCTCCCTGACTGTTCATCTGTCTCTCCCCTGTCTGGAGGCTCTTCCCTCTCGTTCCTCATTCTCCAAGGAGCTAAGGGGAAACCGTTCCCTTCTGATAAACTACCAAAGAATGGTACAAGCCTCTTCATAGCACAATTTGCCCGCTCAACTCCTTAGAGAAGAATATAAGCTTTTCAAAAAATACCAAAATTAAAATCTGGCCTCTGTTCTAGACTCTTGACAAAGTAACTGCCATAAACTAGCTTTCAGAGTTAAATAACAGACTTTGCTTGTACAGCAAAATCAAATAATTTAAAAAAATCCCAAACACTGAAACTATATTTAAATACATTCATCAATGTAAACTGGGGATAGGAACCAGCAGTCACATCCTGCCTCTGATGTGAGCCCACGATGGAGATATTCCTGCTTCATAAACAGAGCTGGCTGAGGAGAGCTCTGCAGGGGCTCACCTGCCCGTGGTTCTGCACTCCACTGCAGTGGGGGTTTTGTTGTTGTTGTTTATGGGTCTGCTTTTTACATGCACTGTTTGAATTTCTCCATCTACTGGCAAGATGCTCGCAGGGGCTGTAATCAGACTGAGGGTCTCAGAGGTATTCTGCAGGCTGTGCAGAAATCTCATCTGTCCTGGTGACGTTACTGCAGAAGTTGATGGAGATAGCATGACATTGGTTTGATGCGCTGTGAAGGAGTCTGTGGATGGATAAGGAAATCCTTCCTTTTGATTCTTGTTTTGTATGGTACTTGAAGTAAATTGCAGCCAACTGAAGAGTCTGATTAGCAAGAGCACACACAGCACAGCTCCCCAGGAGGGTCAGCTGAGAGCTCAGGCTGCCACAGGCCTCACTGCCCTCACTGTGACGCCAGCACTGGCACTCCCGCGCTCCTCTGGCCCTCCAGGACGCTGCTGGCTGCCTCCCCAGGCCACAGCATTGGCAACGGCCAGGGCAGCTGCACAGAAAGAGGAGGGTGCAGAAACAGGACTAGAGCAGCACTGGGTTAGGTGGGAGTAAATGGTCCTGGAGGCATGTTTAGGTAGGCAGAACAGGAAGCGTTTGGGGAGTGTTGCCAAATGCACTCTGAGAGGCATCAAGCAATGTGTCTTGTTTGTCCTAGCTAAAAATAAATATAGGAGGAAATCCCTAGATCTGGGACAATTTGTTAAAGCTCAAATAGTGTCTTTCTCTGAGTAACAACTGTGGTCTTGCAGGTGTGGCTGCGTCTGCCCTTCACTCTCAGGTTTTCAGAGCAGCAGGATGCTTTGAAGAGGATGTGATTCTTCACAGGGAGAAGGAAGGTGTTCTGTTGTGCATACAGGAAAGAAAATAAATATTAAGAGCAAATGGCCATGCAATCAAACCTTGAAATAAAGGGGAAAGAATAATGGAAACAATCTGATCAGTAATGATCCATCTGAACTTTGCATATATGTTTTCTGAATCTATCAAGCTAAATACGAATGTAAGTGAATTGGTACATAGTACCTACAGAATGTTTTTAATTCTTTCAAAGAACTGGACAGAATACAGGCAATCTTACTTTTAATGGGTTTTTTTTGTCTTTATATGGGTAATGATTATACGCTATAAAGCATCAATTTTAATGCTGAATAACATGATGATCTGGATTAATGCTTTTGATTTTGACACTCGGAGAATAAGCTAATTGGATTTCTTTGCCCCATGTTCCCTTAACAGTTTAAGACACATTCTGCTTAAAAATAGGTCCATCTAGGAGCAAGAAAGGAGAGCAGTTTTCCCTTGGTGGCCCAAATAAGCCATTTTCTAAAAACAAGCAGCAAATTGGCAGGTGAAACCTTGCTGCAATCCACTATGAAATGGTGCGAGTCTGGGTCCCCCTGCTCATGCACCACTGCACAGTGTTTGCCCAAGAGCTTTGCTCGGTTGCATCTTTCCAACACATATTTCCTTGATTTACTGGGATTTAATGGGGAAAAAAAAAAGCTCTTTGGAAATTACTCTCCTTATCAGTGACTTGTTGCTGCAGATTAACTCTGAATTCTGAAGGCATTGTACTTGCACAGGCTGAAAGCATTGGTATGATGTCTCTACTACACATAGTAAACCACTAGGAACTTGGAAGGACTAAACCAGGAATTAGTTTCCTATGTATCTGTTTGATTGGAGATCACGGTTGAATACATGGGGTGAATTCCAGATCTGAGGTTGGTGCAGTGACGTGCAGGTCAGACTGCAAGATCACTTGTGTGATCTCTGATTTTGTTTAAAAGAAAACTGCTGCATGCACAGCTGAAAAGTCTTAGTAACTGTCTCTGGCATTGCCAATTTAGGACCTGGATATCTGCTAATTTAGTTTTGCTTTGCTGAGGGGCTTTCCACGTGTCTTGGTTAACAACAAGCAAAATGTGCACAACCATGGGATGTAGTTATTTTGTTATTAAAGAAAGGGGAAATAACACTTTTTTTCCCTCCATTCCCTCTTCCCTTCTCCCCCAGAAAAAAAACAGTGACATCAGGTACAGAAAAGAGAAATTTCTCTCTGTGGGAATAATAAATTATGCTTTTTGGCACAGACAAAAGGGCTCAGAAGGGATCAGGTGATTTTGTCCTTTCATAGTGAATCTTATTGTTGTAAACTTACAGTTCACTAAAACTGTTGTGAGACTGGCAGATCAATTAATGAATAGTGAAAATCTCAAATCCTAATTAAATCCCGCTATTACTTCCATGATTGGTTTATCTCCTCTCCAGGAATACTTGATTTGAACAGCTTAACAGGAAAAGCTATTGATCCCTTCAATAACACTTTAGAATCATTAAGAGGAAAAACTTTAATCTCCTTCAGCTCTTTGAAGTTGCTTTGTTTAATGACATCTCTCTGCCATCCTGAAGAGCTAACGCTCGTCTTGAGACACATTTCCAATGTTATCCTATGCTGCTTTTTGCGCTCTGCTGCCGTTACTTGCCTGCTTGCAGTTAGCTGTGGTAGGTGCAGTAAAGCAGAAAGGTACCAGCCGTGCATATGCTTGCTCAGTTTGGAAAGCTTCATATTCTCCTTCAAAAGTGTTCCTGTTGGAAGAAAACACACCTCTCTTGGAGATTGGTTGAACTGCAAATTAGTTATCCCATGCTTGTGCTATCTCAGCACTTTGAGACTTGGACCTAGAAGCATCTTCAGGTCATTAAAGTTCATTCTACAAAAGCACCTGATAACTAGGTTGTCTATGTCTCTACAGCAGGCAATTCCTGGGATGTGTCCAAAGTTCACTTCTTATTCATATGATCCATTTTCTAAACTGTCACATAAAATTCAACTTGGACATTTATTCAAAGAACCCTAAGTATCCTAGAAGATGCAACTCTGTCTGACAAGCAAGTTGCATGGGATAACTAATACACTCATTAAAAACACTCTTTTTGAATGGCTTCAGTAAAACATGTATTGGCTTCTCCAAGAATGTAGGAAACACTTTGAGGGCTCTGGTGTCAGAAAAATCAAATAACCGCTCTAGGAGCGTGCGGGTTCTATATAGCACTTCAGAACTACAGGTTTGGGTTGCTTATGAGAAGGTTTAATCTCTTTAGCAATTCTTCAAAGCCATCCAGTGGATCTAGAAGTCTCAAGTAGTTGCATGAAGAACAACTGCCAGTTCTGTGGCAAGGCTTATGGCTTTAAGTAGGAGATCACCTGTGCAGGGTTAAAGACATTTTGAAAGTCAGGACTAGAGGTATCTTGAAGATTTTTTTTTTTTTGATGGCTAGCTTGTTCTTTGTTTTTAGTGCTTATAGATTAAATTATAGCAGTTTATTCCTAAGATGATTTTGCCAATGGCTTGCCTTCTGCTTTTTTTACTTGCAATTTCCATTTTTTTTTTCAAATCTACAGAAGCACTACTTCAACTAATGCCTTGATATGTATTTATAAGCATGGTATAAAAAAGAAGCATTATGAAAGTTAAATAGAAGCTATAAGCTACATTTTACAGCCAGTATAAACACGCTTGGGTGTTTTATAGCCATCAGTATTATCTCCTTTGACACTTGAGGCTTGTCCCTAGGAGACAGAAAGCAGAAACTTCCTGGAATTTCTTTAATTAGCCTGTTCATTACACTTAATAAAACAAGCAATCAAAAACATATTGTGTGTCATATGCAGGACTCTTAAAAATGTAACTTAGACAACATAGCACTTACATCTGAGCAAAAGTGTGAGCAATTTTGAAATTTCCTAATATTTTAATAATTTTCTTAATAACTGATCTTGCATGAGAAGTCTGTGCTGATGGGATATGCCAGTAAGTGTGCACACCAGCAATAAGAAAGCTCATAAAAAGGCTGGTGTTAAAAGTATATCCAGACCAGCTGCAAATAAAAACAGCCTTCCGCAGTTACAGTTTAGTCAGTCCCCTGTTTTGATGTTGCTTGCTCTAAACATCACCTGGAACCTGTTGGAAGAGGAAAGCTCTAAGTGTCAGCAGAAATCCCAGCACAGTAAGTGACCACAATCCACAGCGAGCACCAGGGTGACCAGCACCTTGTTTGTGCGCTCTCACCCTCAGGAAGTTCACAGCCTAACAGAAGGTAAGGCTCACTTAGTTTTGGTCAAATCTAGCAATTTATGTGGTACTGATTATAAAATAAATTTGGGTAGCTCTGGATTTTCCCTTTCCACATAGCACACAATTTTCTAATCCTTTTCCAGCCTCTATCCTTAGACATGTGGGAGATAGGAAGAACAGTTCTTCCGTGACACAAGTGTAGCGCTGGAAGTACCTGTAAAATTGTGTTTGAAAGTATTGGAGAAGTTCGTTGGAAGTATTAGAGGAGTTTGTCACTGTTTATTAAATAAATAATAAGGTAAAAGTGAAAGCTTGGAAGAAAATAGGAATGAGGTAGTTCTTGACATGAAAGATGGGTCAGGATACCTGACAGAGAAGCTGAGCGTAGTCACCTAATTCAGAGCAAGAGAAAGCACACTTCAGAGGTACCTAGCCCAGCACCTTCCATTCTCCAGGCATCAGCAGTGTTAGAGCAGAGATGTTACTGAGGGGGGCAAAGGTGGATACTCCTGGAGAGTGCTCCTGGTTTTATCTGTTGCATGGGACAAGCTGGCTATCGAGAGTAATTCAGGTGCAGGTTTTCTTTTTAATGGAAATTACATTGAAGATTAAGATCAAATGGTTTTGCCAAGATACAAAGATAGCATCCTATCCATAGCACCTGTTCATGATGTAATTCTCATCACATTTATGTGCATCTTGGAAACGTAATTAAGTGGGAGCCATAATGTGAAAATCCTTAAGAATTATTTCAGAAAGAACTTTGCTCAGGAAATAGGCAAGAGGGAGCTTTTTTCCTTTGATGCAGTTTCATTCAAAAATGGCATAATGTCTCATAACGTCAGTCTAAACTGAGCAAGTTGTTTAGATGTTAAGCAAACAGTTTTAGTTTAGGTTTTTAAATTAAGATTGTGCTCCTGTGCTGCTTCCCCTTAGATCTTGTGGCATTCACTTCTGGTGTAACCAGAAGAACATCTAGCTCTAAAGGTCGTTGGTGTCACCTGTGTCTGTTTGACATTTTTTCATGACTCAGTGAGCCAAAAGCTGGCATGTTAAGCCCATTTTTAATTCCACTGATGTACCTCACCTACTGTGTATTAAACTGCTCTAAGTTGTTATGGGGTGTAGTGCAAATCCTATGATCAGGATAGGATGCCAAATGTGGGTTTATACTGTGGTAGCTGTGATTTAAAACAGAAAGTATGGTGGATATGTTACATGTATCTCACATTCTTTGGCAATGATAATCAAATTCAACACTTAAGTTCCTCCTAGTAAGTGTTACTTTGATAGTCTGTACCCTGTAAGTAAAAGAAAAAAAACCCAATAATTACCACCACAATCTATAGACTAGCACAGATCCCAGTAAAACACTGGTTGTGCCTCGTTTACAAAGGTTGCTCATAGCTGCTGTACTTGAGGTGGGGATTTTGTTTCTCTCTGTGCCTATACAGTGTTGGGTAACCTTGTGTTTAAATGACTTTGCCATTGATAATGACCAATAATAGAGTCCAAAAGATAAGTTCAAATGCCAGTTCTCTCATCAAGGGCAGAAAGATTATCCAAAATGCTGGTAACGTGCAATGACAGTTCTGGGTTTGGTGACATGCTTGATGTTATGTTCAAATAGCTGTCATCTCTATAAACATGAACTTTAACTAGCAATCTTGGTAGTCAGTCTTCAAACTTTTTATTGATGACTTTTAAATTAGATAGAACAATCAAAATTATCTTACTGAACAACTGGTAGAAATCTGCCTTGCCTTTTTCCAGGGAGTAAATGTTCCATTGCAAATAACGTGAATGCTGAATCTGCTCAGTAAGGCAGCCCCTGGCTGCCCCCCACCTGCCCCACAAGCTCCCAGCAATTACGCATTAGAAGCTAAATTCAATTTTGCACGTGACAAGGTTTCTACGGTGCTGTTTTCCTGCTGTCAAGGGGGTCTGTTGCAAGAAGACACTGACTGTGATAAGAAGCTACCCCTATTCATCAGGTAACATCTCACTGTGTCTTCACTTTTACTGTTTCCCATTAATACAGGACAACTTTAATTTATGGAGGGGTTTTTTGTTTTGGTTTGGTGGGGTTTTGTCTGTTTGTTTGTTTTGTTTTGTTTTTTCCACAAAACATTGTATTTACTAGCTGGGAACCTTTCTTTACAGTTGCATATAGATCTTTAAAAATACCAGTGGTTAATTTTAAAATCTCATTTATCACTATAGGATTAGTGAATTAGCTAAGGTCTGAAGAATAAATGTCAGGTAATTAGAAGCAATTTTCTACCAGACCCTCAGACAAGGTGATGGATCAAAGAAAGGCCTCTGTGGAAAACGGGACACTGCTCCTGCAGTGCTCAGCACCCCGAGCAAGGGGGGCAAAAGGAGAGAGGCCAAAATAAAAAAAAAAAACGACTGGAAAACAACCCCAGTAATGAAATTCTACATGAACAATGAAGCAGTAATAACTGGCTGCAGTATTTAAAGAGCCTTGAGGCTTGGGAGGCAAGGCATGAAACCTAGTGAAGGACAAGAAGCAGGCCAGAAAACAACATGTTATGTATGTATTTCTCTTTTGGAGACTTCTATTCTGGAGGTACACTTTGTAAATACACCCTCAAATATTCCTACCAGGGGTAAGTATAGTAGTGCTTTTTCTATAGAGTGTGATGCTAATAAGCCAATTTTGAAAAGGAGGGCTTTTCCAGGGCTAAGGATCCAGGGGAACAAGACACCAAGCTCATCCTTGCTGCCATTCAAATCAAGGTCATGCAAAACTGGGTCCTCTTTTGTGCTCTCCCCTGCAAAAGAGCAAACATACAAGCTGGGGGTCTCTCCAAAGGAACAGCCCCTCTGGCCAAACAGGGGCGAGCTGGGGCTTTGCGCTGGCTGCTTTGGAGCATCTGCATTTCCTCCCCTTGCCCTTGCACAGGGTGACGGAGGGTTAGTGCTCGGTAAGCCCCAGCTCTCTTCTAACGAAATTCACAGATTTTTATTAAATCATTATTATTGCTGGTGGCTTAAGATGTGCTGGCTTGATAAGGCATTATGTAATTTTAAGATAATGTTGTTGCTAAACAGAAATTGCCATGAGGACTTCAGGTCCATTCAAAAAGCAGGGTGTGGGGGAAGGTACCTTTGCCTAGTGAACTTCGGGCTCATTTCTGTTCTGATTTGCACCTTTGATTTCTTCCTGCTGTGTCAAGGCTGTCAGCTGTTGTGAGAGCCAGAGTTGCCATGGGGTAGGATGGTCCATATCATGTACAGCCCCTGTGCTTCCTACCCCCAGGACATTTCTTGTGCCAGCACCTGCGAGGGCAGGTTGAGGGCTCTGTGTATGAGCCTGCCAGTGAACTCCTTCCAAAAGCTGCTGATGTTTGCTGCAGGCTGCCAGAGCCCATGCCAAAACATCCTCCCAAACCAAGCAAATAGTAATCTAATCAGAAATAATGATTGAGCTCAATTTGTTTTGAAAACTCAAATCAGCTGCTGAACTCTTTCTGGCACAGTAAAATATGAGTCTAGTAACTAACTGTGAAAAGAGGAACACAGTTCCCTAGGTTTTAGCCATCACTGCATTAATAGACAATGGAAATGACTAATGAAATTACTCAGACTGATCTTAACAACTCTAGTAGGGATAATGCCTGTTAGGAAAAATACTGTTACTCTCTCTGGACAGGAAAACATTTCTAATGTAAACATGCAGTTCAGTAGATAGCAATAAAGATTTTGGAGTAGTGGAAGAGTAAAAGCTGGCTATTTAATTGAAGGAAGTGGGAGTGAAAGCTTGGGCTTTAATTCCAGGAAATGTAAGAAAAAAAATAAATCTGTATGAAGATCCAGCTTATTGCCAAAAAGCAAAGCAAAACACTCTGTGCACACAAAGGTCAAATCATGCAGGCAGAATAGCAAAGATTTTTTTGTTTTGCTTTTTTTTCTAAACCCTTTTTCATCTATTTTTAACCTTCTAGTCCTGCAACTAAAATATTATTTCTCAGTAGTCCAGCTGCTCAATAAACTTTTGCACTTTATACACACAAAATGAAAAATGGTTTGTGAAATCAGCTTCATTGTACTAGAATTCATTTGGGAAGGAATAAAATGGAGGAAATAATCACTCTGGGATAAAATATTTATTTTTTTTAACTTTGCACAACAAGCAAAACATATCAACATAAAAACCTATATTTTGAAATATTTGACAGACATAACAAAACGGCGTGTTTTTCTTGCTGTATTAAACAAGACCTAAAGTTATTGAAAACTTTCCCACACAATCTTTCCCTTTTGTTCTCTTAAAGACCAGGTAGAAAAGGCATACCAGAGTATGAAAAGCCATGTGCAACTAAATACATAAACCACCCATTTTTTCAGACAGACCTTTATGTTTTAGCTGCCTTGTGGAAAGAAAATGTATTTTATGTTCTTGCTGACCTTCACCTGTACTCAGACAACTAAAACCATTAATGGCAGCAGCTGTAGATGCAGCCTATGTCCATGCTCTTCCTCCTTCCAACTGTCTTATGGCAAAAACCTCATCCTGAATACGTGCCTCCCAATGCACGCCCACCCTGGCAGCCACCACAGTGCCCTAAGCGACGGTGGGACAGGCTGTATGATGCTCATAAAAACACCTGCACCATCTGCTTTCTCCAGCTGATGTCTCTGAAGCCCCCACTCAAGGTTGTGGATTTGCACACCTGTAATGGGTTACATTTGAGTAAACAATTTGTGTCGATTGTGCTCAGGCTGGATTTGAATTTGCAGCACAGTGCTTGCATCTGAGAGGAAAAGTAATATTTCCAAGTGAGAAACTACTGTCTCACGGCAGGAGGCAGGTCTGGTTATCCTTAGTATGCTGGGGAAGGTCTGCTGACTACTAACTCATCTTTGTTTTAAATATCTGTCTTCAGGTTCAAAACGCAAACTGTATAAATGAGCTACACTGGGCACGATGCTGTCTTTTCAGTTAAATGCTTTTAGCTCTGAAACTTACAGTCCTGGACAGCGAAAAATGACCGCAGCTGGCTGGCTGAAATTTCCTCACACCAAAACATTTAGCGGGGAATTCCACAGCTCTGCTCTCTTCGTGCTTACTGGCATTCAAGTGGAAATTTTCATCTCGCTTTAAAAAAGTCATGTTTCTCACAAGACCGCTGGTTCTTCTCCTATACGAGGCAGGCGAAGGCTGAGGAGGCCCAGGCCGGGCCTCTCTCCGGGGCAGCCCCCGGCCCCGGGGCTGTTTCCACAGAGAATCTCCTCAGTGGAGAGGAGCCGTCCGGGACCACCCCGGTGGGTGCCCGAGGGACGGCACCGGCGTACGGGTGATGGGGGTCAGGGCCGGCATCCCCCTCCCTCGGCTTGGGGAGCCCGGCCGACCCCCCAGCACGAGGGGGGACGCTTCCCTGT
>NW_010101947.1:0-232 GCF_000699245.1 Pterocles gutturalis
TTGGGCCTGGGCTGGCCTGACCCTGACCCTGCCTGTGTGACCCCTGACCCCTGCCAGTGTGACCCCTGACCCTGACCCTGTCTCTTCTGCCTGACCCTGACCCTGCCTGTCTGACCGTGACACTGCCCGACCCCAACCCTGACCCTGCCTGTCTGACCCTGCCTGACCGCGACCCTGACCCTAACTTTCCTGCCTGACCTTGACCCTGCCTTGACCTCCTTGACCCTACCTG
>NW_010101947.1:363-575 GCF_000699245.1 Pterocles gutturalis
CTTATCCGGACCTTGACCCTGACTCTGCCTGACCCTGTCTGGCTCTGACTGATCCTGATGCTCCCTGGCCCTGCCTGTCTGACCCTGACCTTGCTTGCTTGACCCTGCCTGACCCTGATTCTGCCTGACCCCGATCCTGACCCTGCCTGACCGACGCTGACCCTGACCTTCCCTGTCCTGTCTGACCCTGGCTCCACAACCCTGACCCTGTC
>NW_010101948.1:0-4262 GCF_000699245.1 Pterocles gutturalis
ACTCCACCATGCAAACGCGATACAAATGCTGAGATCATTTTATGGCTCATGCCAATGTACCCGTAAGAGCTAGTGTGATTTTAAGAGTTAGCTGAGGTCATGGAAGAAACTGACATTTAGACTAACTTTAGAAAGCAAATGAAGCAAAAAAAAAAAAAAAACCACAACACAGCAAGGACAACTCTTTTCAGTTCTCTCTTACTGCTTGAAAATAGGATCAGTCAGAAAATAATAAAATATTATTGGTAAGGCAGGACTACAAACTTGAAGTTTGCATCACAGTTTTTGCTAACAATGTCAACACTTGATTGACTTTCAAAGCCGGAGCTCCACCTTCTTCAGACTGTACTCATGGTTTACTCTATGCCACAACAGTGAGAAATTCTACTTAGGAGAAGATGAATAAGGGAACCTTGAAAATGTACTGAATAATGTGCTAGGTGATGCAAAAAATAGCTAAACTGAGTAACTGCTGCTGGGATTAGACTGTGTGGGATTAGTGACATGCGGGTCTTTTTGACTCATGATAGACGGTGAAAAACAAGTTTTGTGAGGTACAATGGAAAGATGCCCTCCAGTATGTGATATTTGGGGCTACAAATAAACAAATATACAAACTTTTGAAAAATACAGATATAAAACCCTTGAGATATTTGTATTCCTGTTGAAGTGTTGCTAAAACTGAGTATTTGTGAAGATCCCCAGTTGGCAAAAACAAAGGATTCCTTAAAGAAAAAGTTGAACTCGGCTCTGAAATCAAAACTGTTGGCAGAGTGTTCTGACAAACTATAAAGATAAAATCCTCCTTCGTTATCAAGTTCTGTATTCCCCAGTCGTGTCCCATTTCATTTGCTGCAATGGAGAAGGGGGTTTCTCGGGAGGTTGAGGTCAGGTTACAGACACGGGGTGTTTGAAAAGCACCGGAGCATCTAATGAAAAATTGCTTTGAGGGCCCTGAGCCAGGAGTGTGTGATCCCAGGCCAGCTGACAGCCTATTTTTTCTTAGGCAAGCATACAAAACTCAGTATCTCTTGGCAAGAGTACATCACAAGTTGTTGTTTTTGACACATGTACCCCTCACCTTATCTTTCCAGTACGTATAACGTCACCGCTTCAGCAGTGTCCACAGAAACACATTTATAGGGTCACAAATGTTATAATGTACTAGTCATGAACTAAACATTAATCACATTTTTGCTGCTTTGTTGCAAATAGCAGATGCATCACACCACAGCTTTTCTAAATGAAAAGCAGAAATAGAGTCTGTATGCATACATGATCAGAGGAGCCAACCAGTGTTTAAACTGCAATGAAAATTAAATTCTGAAATAACAACAGGGTTTCTAAATATTCCTAAATATTATTACAAAGCAGATCTGATACTCACATCCATTTTTCCTTATTAAAAAACCATCCCTAAAACTTCTGCCTGTACTGGATATTCGTATAAACAGATTATGGCTTAATGGCTTTTTAGACAGACGATGGCTAGCCTTCTTCATGGATGTGCCATTTAAAAACAATGGTGACAGGAATATGCAAGTCCTTCATTTCTATTTGGTGTTACTTTTACAGTGGAACTAATATAATTGTTTGGCACAGCTTGTGGTATTTGCTTACAGTAGGTTTCAGCACGCTATATTTCATTTTGTCACAAGTTCTCTCTTGAGTCTAGGTTAGAAGTATGTTTCTTTTAACTCTCATGATACCATAAAAAATAACACTGGGCATTATTCAAGTATGGTTTATGCAGATTTTATTTTTACGTTATAATTTTAATAGTGGATTGAGGCCAGATCCTGCAGAGTTTACCAGTATGTAACTGCTGATGAGCTGAACGGCAATCCTTTTTGCATCAGGCTCGTGCATTTGTGGGATCGTGTGCTGATGGAGGTTAGATTTGTGGTCCATGAAGATTCAAGACCAATGCTTCAAACGGGTTGAGCCGGTGCTCTTGGCTGCTATAAACTCAATTCAAACCCACAGTGAACTGTAACAATAGGCTCTCATGCTGACTTATAAAATATCTATATTGAATATATATAGAAAATGGCAAAAAAAATGAAGAGATATGGAATAATAAAGGGAATCCACAGTTTACTGTAATTAAATGCTTTAACACACTTTGACAAATGAAAAATGAACAATTCTGGAAATAAGAGGTTGAATCTGCACTGGTCACCCTCAATGGCCCATGGATCACTTGATGTCTACATTAATATAGCAAAGTACAAGGAAATCAGGAAAACAAATGTGTGAAATAGGTAATTTTTAATTACGTTTTTACTAATGAGGATTTTGAATCTTCTGAAATTCATATCACCAGTGGGTGCACAACAACTGTATTAATTTAAGTTGCTCTTAGTATCTAGAAGAACTCTTCCGTAGATGATTTCCAAAGCTCAGCCTTTACTCCAGGTAGGAACTCTCGGGAAGGATGTAACCTTTCCGCTCTGCTGGTAATTATGGATACACCAGGACTCTGGGATTGAATCATATTTCAGAAACACTCCCATGGTCCTTCCTGAACCAAAGCTTGCCCAGCTCCTGCTTTGCGCTGCAGCAGGGATGCTGGAGGCCAGCTGTGCCAGGCGGCACTGTCACTTGTACTGTCACTGTCACTGTCACTGTGCCAGGGCAGCTCCCGCAGGGGACGGGCTGTGCAGCCCGTTCTCCCAGGCTTCCTCCCGTCCCCTGCACTTACACAGATCCCTGCACTGCCAGGGTGTCCTACAGCCTTACAAGGCAGGTTTCTTTTTTGCTAGTGAAAGCAAAAGGGGGATAGCTCGCAGTTCCCTCTGCCTCTTTTAGCAGGGGGTGGCTGGGGGGACATGCCAGGGCACTGCCCTGCTGCACCCCTGTTCCCTCGCCCTCAAATCCCGGGAGGCATTTGGTGCAATTAGCGGTTAAACCGAGTCAAGGGACTGGGTGCAAACATAGGCGGCTGGGGATTGCTGGCTGGCCACCTCCAGCAAGTTTGGAACAGCAGAGACTGAGCCAGCACACATCTCAGCAGGAGCTGTGCCATCGTGCCGGGCTGCAGCCCAAGGACCTCATCCACGAAACACAGCTGGCTCTGAACAGAAAGGTGAGGGCGGCTGGTGTAGCCTGTCACTGTTACCTATGATGTAAATTCATGGCTCAAACTGGACCCATTTCTTTCAGTGACATAACCAGACCATAAATGAACAGTGTATTTGATATGGTCAACAATTCAGGATCACTAGAAAACATTTTCACGTTTATCTTGTCTCCTTTAGAGAAAAGTGAAGTAAAATCGCAAATTTAGAGTGTAAACAAAATATCAAATCAGATGCAAAATGAAGATTAAAAATCTCATTTTCTCTTCTTGACATTTCTAAACAACAGTAAGGTTCTCCAGCAGCCCTACAAACACACATCTTTTGCTGGAAGTGGAGCTCTGTATTTCTTCCCTTTGCATATTCCGTGTTCTCAGAAATTTCACAAGCCTTTGTATCAAAGCAGTGTCACTGTTATCTACTGACAGTTGTGGAAAATACGATACTACCATTGTCTGAAAGTAGATGCCTCCATAAAAATGTGACATTTGCCTTTTAATTGCCCCAGATAGCACAATTATCTTATTGAAAGAGAATGAGAGGGTGGTAACAACATATCTGATTCACGTGGGGGATGTTATCAAGCAGCAAGGTACCTGTCAGGAACCACACACATGAACCACAAATGCACTTCTCCAAAATCCTTGTGCCAGTGATTTAAAAGCCGTCAAGGATTACACAATCAGTTTGATTATTTGAAGAATTTACGGCCCAGCTGGCAGCCTGACACTCTGTCTGATGTTGAAGGCATTAACCTTCATCATTCACTCCTATTAATATTACCATCTATTGTTTATATGGAGTGGCACTTCAAGGCCCTGTTCAAGATCACACTGCAATAGATACTGAAAAAATAGATGAAAAGACCTTGTCCCTGTTCGTAGTTCAGGCTCTAAACCTGAACTAAGCCTATGTGGAGGGCACTGCTGGATACATGTCTAGCCAAGAACATCAATAAAACCAGAAAAGAAAAAGGGCAGGAGGAAGAGTGTAACTATGACACGATCCTTGGCTTATATATATTGATACTGTGAAGCTGACAGAAGCAAGACCAGGCTCAGAAGGATAAAACCAAAATGTAAACACTGTATCATCATCTGAATAAATAAAAAACATGTTTCTGGTTCCTCTTTGGTGCTATTCATGTTTCCACAAACCAATTTATGCATTTATATATATATA
>NW_010101949.1:0-931 GCF_000699245.1 Pterocles gutturalis
GGCCGGGGGGGGACCATGGCCATGGGGGGGTCAGAGGCATGGAGGGGACAGCAAACCTGGAAAGACCATGGTGGGGACAGTGACCATGGGGGTGACCAGAATCATGGAGGGGATGATGACCATGGAGGGATGGTGACCATGGGGTGGCCACAGACATGGAGGGGACAATGGCCATGGGAAGACCATGGGGTGATGGTGGCCATGGGGGGACAGTGACCATGGGGTGGCCACAGACACAGAGGGGACAATGACCATGGGGGACAGTGACCATGGGTGGCCACAGACACAGAGGGGACAATGACCATGGGAAGACCATGGGGTGATGGTGGCCATGGGGGGACAGTGACCATGGGGTGGCCACAGACACAGAGGGGACAATGACCATGGGAAGACCATGGGGTGATGGTGGTCATGGGGGGACAGTGACCATGGGGTGGCCACAGACACAGAGGGGACAATGACCATGGGAAGACCATGGGGTGATGGTGGTCATAGGGGGACAGTGACTATGGGGTGGCCACACACATGGAGGGGACAATGACCATGGGGGACAGTTATCATGGGGTGGCCACACATATGGAAGGGACAATGACCATGGGGGACCAGTGACCATGGGGTGGCCACAGACATGGAGGAGACAGTGACCATGGGAAACCCTGGGGAGCCCATGACCCCGGGGGAACAGCAACCACGGGGGTGACCACCAGAAGCCCAGGAGGTGACAGTGGCCCTGGCGGGAGGGTGGTGGGGACAGTGGGGACGGTGACCCACCCCGCGGGCGCCGCAGTTCGACGTGAACGGGGACGGGGAGATCAGCGGGGCGGAGATGCGGGCGGCCATCGCAGCGCTGCTGGGGGAGCAGCTGAAGGCGCAGGAGGTGGATGAGATCCTGCAGGACGTGGACCTCAACGGGGACGGGCGTGTGGACTTC
>NW_010101950.1:0-19524 GCF_000699245.1 Pterocles gutturalis
GCCAATGGAAGCCGTAGCAGGGTTACTTTTCTGTGTAATTTTTCACAACTTGCTCTGTGTTATGCAGGGAAATAATCTGAGTGCCTCACATGTGGTGCACTGGATGTCGGGGTCTTGTATTTACATTCACAATAACTGTGTTCAGGAAACCATGCGTGCGCTACAGAGAGACTTCAGGGAGCAGAAAGCATCCTGCAGAAGCAATGTCTTCTCACCAGGTTGCAGCATCCACTGCTACATTGCTGTTGTCCTGGCGCGTGGTGGGCGAGGCGGCGGGGCCGGGGGACGGAGGGGAGATGCGTGTGGGGCGCAGCTGGGAGCCGGCAGGGCTCTGCCTCCGGGGTGCGGCTCTGGAAAGGCAAAGGCGGTGCGGGGTTGCGTCAGGAGAGGTGTTTTCAGCGCAGATGAGAAGCCGTTACCCTCATGCGAGGCGCTGGGGGTTGTGCCCAGCTCCGGTACTGGGCAAGGTGATGCTGTGGGAGGAGGCAGGGATGCTGCCAGTCTGCCCGGACCAACGGAGCCTCTGCTGCCTGGGAGGGGATGGAAAGATGGAGTGTTGTTAACCCCTAGGATCGAAGGAACACAAATTGGTTGCAGATGCATTTGGACTGAAAACTTTTCAGCTGCCTGGCAGAGGAGCCCTGGTCTGCTCCTCCAAGGACCCCCTGAGCACAAGGGACAGGCTTGTTCTGCGGGGCAGCGGGGGGGATTGCTGCCAAGGGGGCGGATGGGGGAGCAGGGACTCTGTTCCTGTTCCCAAGTTCAGAAACATGGCTTGGGACACGGCACTTTAGGTGGCTGGTTTTCCTGGTATCCTGGAGAGAGGCTTTATTGCTGCTTCTGGTCGTATTCGTCTGATTTATGCCCGATTCATTCAGGTTTTCAGTCTCTCTGCTGCTCAGCTCTGGAGCTCGTAAAAGACTTTTTTTGATGCCTGGATGTGTGAGCTGAGGCTGAAGGATGGGAGAGGGGAAGAGGGTCGGTCTCCTGGGAAGCATTGAGGATCAGCCACAAATACCCAGGCTGTCGGTAGGAGCAGCGGTGCTGTTAGCATCACTGTTCCTCCAGAGCCTGGGAGGTGCATGCTGCAAACAGCCCCCGGCTGCTGCATATCAGGGTCGGGAGGAAGATTTCTCCCACAGCACGCCGGCAGAGACCACCGGGATCCTTGCTTTCTGGGATAAAGAAGCCGCATTACTGAATACTCCAGAATTTCTCAAGCTTCAAGGGAGGCTTGCTGCAAGCTGAAGGTCTCGAAGTGACCGTGAAGGGAAGCTTCCAGTGCTGAGAGGTGGCACCTCCCATGTGTGCTGCGAGCGCTCCCTCGAAGCCTTGGCTTGGCTTGGAACGGCGAGTCCGGCGGTGATGCTCTTCACCCTGCTCTACATGGGGCATCAGTCTGCTTGGCAGCCGGTGGAGCTTGAAGTGAAAAATCAGGTGGTGAGAAAGAGTATAGTAGAAACAGGACTGAAAGAAGCACCCCTCCAAACCAGAGAAAATGGCTTAAGCTCAGAAAGAGCGTTAGTGCCGTTGAGATGCTCCGTTCTGCACGTTCGGTAGCTCCCCTGCATTTGCTGGGTATTGGCTTCTTTCCTTGCATGAGTGCCACAGCAATAATAGGTAATGAGTACGTACATAAAAGCAATTTAAAAAAAAATAGTCGAGTTTTCCCATTTCTTTTCAAATGGGCACTTTTCCCCAGCTTGCAGGAATGAGCTGTCGATGTCCATTTTCATATGACTGTGCTAGAAATAAAACGTGGCTGTGTGATGGAGAGCCAGGCTGCAGGCAGGGCTCACAGCTCCGTGGCTGTTCCCATGCGCTTCGGTCTCTTTGGAGACGTTGCCATCAGAGGCATCGCTGAAATCCTTTTCCTCAAATATTAAAATAGGTTTTTCCTGGCCTTTTGCTGAACTGCGGGACTCTGTAAAAGCCTGCCGTGCAGCCCTGCTCAGTGAGTATGAGTTTATTTGCTGTAGGACATTTGGAGGGTCAGGAGGGATGGGAGGCTGGGTTTGAGTGAGGAGGGGAACAACAGAGATGCAACGTTTCAAGCCCGCAAACCTTGTGTGAGCAAAATAAAAGGTAGAAGGAGGAGTACAAAATGGCTTACTTGTCAGATCAAGTCAAAATATTTGCTGCGTTAAATATCCCACTGGGCTTCAGTTCGTCTTCCTCTCCTGTGATGGGCAGGCGGCATCGGCTGCAGCACGTCCTCCCTTTTTGAGAGGTGTTTTACATACTTTTGATAGCTCTGACGGCAGCCTTTGGGCCACTGAATTTCGATGGCACAATCCTGGGTGCTTAAGTAACTCCAAAACCTCTTCTGTGAAGACGCTTATCAATATTCAGAATGTTTGGCATCAAATATTAATGCCTTG
The DNA here is from genome assembly GCF_000699245.1 of Pterocles gutturalis. Classification (NCBI taxonomy): domain Eukaryota; kingdom Metazoa; phylum Chordata; class Aves; order Pterocliformes; family Pteroclidae; genus Pterocles; species Pterocles gutturalis. The sequence goes on from NW_010101950.1 coordinate 2,382, forward strand.
ATTTCCAAAACAAACACCGGGATTTGCAGTCTGCTCGGCGGGCTGGGGTTTCTCCCCGCGGACCCCAGCCAGGGTGCGGTGCTGAAGGCACGCCGTCTGCCCCTCGGAATGATGTGGGAGAATTTGGAAGGGTTGATTTACTTCTCTCTGTTGGCTCATGCTGGCTGAAAGGTTTGGAGAAGTCTTTGGCTCCTTCTTGCGTCGTTTGCAGCCGCAGCAGGGCCAGATCCCAGGTGCTGGGGGTCAGCCTTTTTGCTGGTGGTCGGTGGTGCCACAGCTTGAGTGGCTGCGTCCACGGGGACCAGAGGGTCCCTCCACACTGCAGGATGGGCTGTGCACGATGGGCTGGCTTCTGCTGCTCCTGCGCACCCAAATAAAGCTGCTGCTTTTCTCTGCCATGTGAATTGAGCCCACATTTGACACTTCCCATCGTGTTTCCAGCTCAGTGCAAGCAGGTATTCAGCGCTGAGGCGTATTCCTACGGTAGGTACTGGTTTGGGGAATACCCGACGGAAGCCCTGCCCCTCTGTGCAGCCCTCTTCACTGATTCCCCAGCGAGCCTGGCACAGTGGCATGCCGTCGGCCAAGGATTTTTTTTCTAGCAATCCTCTTGCAATATCAGACTTGCTTCCTAGTGTACGAGATGCACCTTCGGAAGGGCATGACGGGCAGTCAGGGTGCAAACGACATTTCCCAAAGCTGGGTAGCTCGGTAGGGTGAGGTGGGCTCCACAGCAATGGCGTTCTGGTTTGTCACTGCATGTGGAAAGGAGATGATCACGTTGCCTTTGCTGGTGAGCGCCACTGCTCCTGGATGCTGCTGGGGCTTTTTCAGCTGGTGAGTGACAGCAAGTGCTGATGGTCACCCCGGTCCCGCACATCATAAACTGCTCTGAGTGTGGCACGTATTTTCTTGAGAGTGAGATCGTTGCTGTTGAGCCATCACTGTGTTTTCAAACGTCTACTTGAATGACAGATTCGTATCTTTTGCATCAATCCATGGGCACGACGGTTCTGACGAACAGGTTTTTTTTGTCTTTTTTAGTGCCTGGAGGTGCGGAGCTTCGGCGTGACCCCGCAGTGCTGCCATGCAGCCTGTCAGTCATCACCGGGCGTGCCGGGCTGCTTTTCACAGCACTGGCACTGAAAAGTTTTTATAAAGACAGCGAGCTGGCTCCTCACTGAGATCACCCAGCACCTCCAACGAGCTGTTGGAGCCCGCAGGATGAGTGGTGTCGTTGTGTCCCATTAACGCTGGCCTGTGCTTTCCAGAGAGGGCGGAGGCATGCTCCTGGGGGCTCCTCACACATGCTCTGTTCATATTTAATATCAGAGATGACTTGACTATGCTGGTGATGGTATCTTGCTGACTCTTGGCCTCTTTATAGCTTACTGGCGCATGGTTGGTATCAAAGGTAGGCCCCAGCCCTGCTAACAGGCTGGGGGCAGGGGGTTGATAGGGCAGGAGACCCCCCCCCATGGCAGGGGGGTTGGAACTCAATGATCTTTAAGGTCCTTTCCAGCCCAAACCATTCTGTGGTAATATGATTCTATGAGACAGCAGCTCCCTGCCCATGCTGAGCTCCTCAGGGGCAGGGGAACATTGTCAACCAAGGCAAGAAAAGCCACATCTGAATGTGATTTTTTTTGTTGTTGGTTTTTTTTTTTTTTTTTAAGTGTCATGGTTTGGCTTGAGATCAGAAGTGATGGTACAACATCAGCTGGTGTTGGGTGGTAGAGATTGTTGTGATGGCTAACAATGGCAAAACAAAATCTGGGGTTTAGAGGTCCAGCCTAGCCAAATGGCAATGAAATTTAGGTAAACAGTGAGCAGAAATAAGTCTAGAAGCTGTTTACCAGAGGGTGTGATGAGATATATGATCACACATGGCTTAAATAAAAGCTTCACCTCCTAAAATATCCAGTCTCCCTCAGCCCACAGCGATAGTTCTGGCATTGTACAGCAGATTAGCTGTTCGTACTGGCTTTATTCTCCGTGAAGCCATGATTAAATAGTTTGGTGCATTCTCTTTTGTCAAAAATGATTTAGTTGTGTTTCTAGGTCACTGTCTATAGAAGAAAAATGAGTATATATTTCATGCAGTAAAGTGTATTAGACATCGTCTAAGAAGAGCTACAACCAAAAACCCCTCTCCTGCCCAGTCTGTCCCCAGACCTTTCTCCTGTCCCTGTCCTTAGTATCTCCCGCAGCAGCAGTCCTTCCTGAAAACCCATTGCTTGCACACCACCTCAGCAGCATGCCCATGGCCTCCTCTCACTCCCTGATGTTGGGAAGAGCCTTTGCGCCTTTACCCTGCAGCAGCCGAGATGAACGTCTCTGCTCAGAGACCGTTGGTGCTTGCTGATGGTGGGCTCCACTGTCCAAGAGCCAGATGACGGTAACAAGGTGTGTAGGGGACCAGGGGACAGAGGCAGGAGTGCAGACTGGAGAGACCTCTGGGCCGGGAGACACCATTAGACTCCCCATTGCATGGCCCCACTAATGAGGTAACGAGTAAGATCTTACACGAGATCTGCTCTTGTGTAAACCCCCCTGCAGTGCTGCGTCCAGCTCAGGGCCCGCCACGTAAGAAGGACATGGACCTGTTGGAGTGGGTCCAGAGGAGGCCACGAAGATGGTCCGAGGCTGGAGCAGCTCCTGTCTGAGGACAGGCTGAGAGATTTGGGGTTGTTCAGCCTGGAGAAGAGAAGGCTCCAGGGAGACCTTAGAGCAGCTTCCAGTGCTGAAAGGGGGCTACAGGAGAGATGGTGGGGCTCTGGATCAGGGGGTGTAGCAATAAGACAAGGGGTAACGGTTTAAGATGGAAGAGGGGAGATTTAGAGTAGATATTAGGAAGAAATGTTTTCCTGCGAGGGTGGTGAGGCAGTGGCCCAGGTTGCCCAGAGGAGCTGTGGATGCCCCATCCCTGGAGGGGTTCAAGGCCAGGCTGGATGAGGCTTTGGGCAACCTGGGCTAGTGGGAGGTGTCCCTGCCCATGGCAGGGGGGTGGAACTGGATGGTCTCTAAGGTCCTTTCCAACCCAGACCATTCTTGGCTTCTATGAGCTGCTCTGCATTGCCAAGCCAAGCAGAAGCTGTGATTTGCCTGTGGCAGCCCGTGTGTTTGAGATGTGCAGGTGTGGCTTAACTTCCGTACATCTTCCTGAGGGCTAACAACACCTTCTAGCCCAGGTGTGATCAAAGACTTGGACCTGGGCTGTCCTGGCCAGGCAGTTTGGCAGTGGGCAGTGATGGGGACTGGGATGGTCACTCATCTCTGGTTCTGCAGGCAGATGATGGGGCATGTTGCATGGCTGCAGGGGCAGCCCTTGGCACATGGGTCAGGACTCGAAGCTGGGCCTTTGGAGATGATGTGGTGGTCCTGCCCTTGTCCACCATGCCGCTCTCCTCCATGTTGACAGCCAGGCAGCGGGTGGTACAGAAGGTTCAGGATGGGACATCTTATGGACACCAAGTCTTTTCACCGCATTATGGTGACGCAGTGACTTCCCAGGTGGCAGCAAGCTCTGCACAGGCTCCTCTGACCCGTGAGAAGCCCTTTCTCTCCTCCCTGAAGACCGTCAAGGCCATCTCTGTGTTTCTCAGTGTTTTCTCCTTCTCTGTGAGCAGGCTTCAGTGCTGTGCTGTGACTTCTGCCCGGGGTGTCCCGCAGCTTCTGCACCCTTGTGTGAGGTGCCAGCTGCCATCTCCTGCCTGTGACTTGCTGCCCATCCCACCAGCAGACATCTGAATCTCTGCTGCCTGCAAGAAGAGCTCCTCCTGACCTCTGCTCAGAGGGCTTCCCCCTTTTTTGGCAGTTATCACCCAACCTAGAGCAAGCAGGGAAAATGCATCCGTGCTGCTAGAGAGATACTGCTGAATTCTGTGTCTCCTCAAGCAGACACGACTAACTGCTCCTCGCTTGGCTCCGGGACCCGCCAGGGACCACGGCTTCTCAGATGTGACAAAGCAGTTTCCCACACTGAGTAGCTTTCAGATGAGGATTTGACAGCTCCTCTGAAGGCTGCAGGAAAGAAAAAAGAAATCACCTTGGACCAAAGTGTTGCTTGGGGCAGATGTGACAAAATTCTGTGTTCCAGACGCTCTGGTGAGGTTGGCCGTGCTCTCCTCCATCCGGCCCGGGGGCACAGACATCTGTGTAGGTGTTAAAGGGTATGGAGACTTTCAGAGGCCAAGTATCAGTACCTGAGAGCTGCCTTTGAACCTTTTTTTCCTTCCCTGCCAGTAGAATGTTGCCTTTTAGCCTGTTTTGAGCCTTTCCAGGCAGTGGGGGCTCGCAGGCTTCTCCAGGTGCCAGGAAGGACGCGAGGCTGATGCTGAGCTCGGAGCCTGGCTCCTGTGGACATCCCTTTGCAGGACTGGCACTCTCCTGAGGATTGTAGTGTTGGGAATGTGGGTATTTATTTTGGAATTTGGCTTTATTTATGAATTTTGACCTCTGTTAGAGAAGCTTGGAGTAGGTGACCTCTCCTGACATGGTCCCAGGGTTCTCCTTCTCAGGGTGCTTGGAGTTTGTACGTGGGCATGAAGTCAATGTTAGATGTGTCTTTTTCAGCTATTAAATGGATTCAAAGGAGCCCAGCCCCTCTTGCAAGCCCACGTGAGACCCAACTGGGTCCGCCATGGGTTCCCCAGTATGAGAAAGAGCCTGCTGGTAGCTTGCGTCCTTCCTTCATTGGTCTAGACATGAGGAGGGTGATGAGATTTTGCTATATTTAATGCCTGTGAAAGGGTGAAATTGTATGTGGGAATTACTTTCAAAGATTGACATGTTGTAGCTGTTAACCACTTTTTTATTATTTTTTTTTTTCCCCACCAGAAAAAACAGATTGCAGCCTGGGAAAAACAGTGGGTTTTTTCTTTCGTCTTCTAAAGAAAACATTTCGGTTACAGATATGTGAAGTTATGAGTTATAAAATAGGAAGAGTTGAAATTTGGAAATGTATAGTAAGTTCTTAAGGCATTGGGTAATTTGCCTTCCTCTTTTGAAAAAAAAACACATCAGCTGATAGTGTGAAGCTTATGAACGGCGCGGGGAAAATGCAATGCTGAACTAGGTCTTTTTCTATGTTGACTCCAAACTGTACTTCTTCCTTTGATGAAACATGAAATTACTTTTAATTTATTTTGTTCCAATCCTAGTTACATAAACTATTATTTGATTGTACAGCTGGGCTGAAAAACTGTAGGAGGTCTCACATTTAGGATTTTGCTGCCTCTTTCTCATTAAGCCTACAAACTGATTTCTTTACATGCACCTATTAATCTTCTTAGGGAGAAAAATTGTTGTTTGGTTGGGTTTTTTCTTTCTTTCTCCTTTTAAACACTAAACTCCCAGTTAACTGCCAGAGTAAACGCTGATGGTTTGAAGCCTTTTCAGGTACATCTGCACTGCAGTTGGGCAACGTGATGGCAGCACGTGTTGCCCTGGCCAGGCAGGGTTTAAGCACCCCAGGCTGTCACAGCCTAAACCGTTCTCATCGTGCTTGGCAGTTACTCCATCCTGAAGACTTGGGGGTTATGTGGTTTTTTCCATTCTAATTTTGCAGTATGCTTCTTCAGTAGCTTGTCTATGATAACTTCTGTTGTGTTATTGACTCCAAGCTTGGGACTTGTTGCGGGGCTCCAGCTTGGGGACTCATTAGTGTAGATCTTGTAGGACCAGCAATAGGATGCAGCAAATCACGTGTGGTCCTTGAAGTGTGTAGATCTTTCCCACGTCTCCTCTGAATTCTGCCCACTGATGGTGAGCCATCATATTTTGGGTTTCTTTTTACCCGTTCACAGCAAGATTTCTTGATGAACCGAGCAGGGGTGCTATTGATATGAAAACTGTACTGTCATCTGGGCAAGGAGCAGGCAGGTTTTGGTAGCCATCCTTCAGACCACTGGCCTCGCGGACCTTCTCCACTCTCCCCTACTCCTCTGCTGGGAATGGCTCTTAGGAGGGAGGGGAAATGCTGTCAGGCTGCTCCTGAAACACATCCCTGGGCTGCATTTGCTCCAAGACGAACGTGCGAGATGTCTGCAGCAGATAGTGCCAGAGCACATTGTGTCGGGGCCGGGCGGCCTTGGGAGCTGCCGTAAATACTCCCAACGCCAGCAGACGTGAGGAGGTGATGCTGGGTTCTGCTCACGTCACTGTGAATTCATCCGTGCTGCTCAGCATCCACCCCGACCGTCCCTTTGTATTTAGGGCAGCTCTGGAGTCCCAAGGAGTGGAAATTTCCAAGCCTTCTCCTTTCACCCCCCATCTGCGGGTTGTTGTGGATGTTTCTTGCTCAGAAATCCTGTAGCTGGGGAGCACACAAGGAAAATTAGTTGTTTCTGTGGAGGTCTTTGGGTCCTAGAAGTCCACCCCAGGCTGTCCCCCTCCCTCGGGGGAGATCCCACCACCCGGGGTCAGGAGCAAAGAGCAGCAGAGGGGTCATGTAGGCTTTGCTGTCCTGTGAACCTTTCAGGGTGCTGATTTTCAGAGCAGGTAAAGCCCATTCACCACTTTCTTAGGCTTGGTTTGGACTGGTGATGCTAAAGTTATGACAGAACCTCAGTTCCTGTTTGAGTGGAGAAGATGGTCCATGTTACTATGTTATATGCCATCAATTACCTTAAACTGGCAAAAATACCGTGTCCAGAAACATCATGCTGGGAGAAAACTCAAATATCTCCTTAGGCATCCCTTTTGTACTCTATTGTATCTGCCTTTCTCAGCTTGAAGTATCTCCTAGCTGCACTGGTTAATGGATTAGCGTATGGTTCCTGTTGGCCGTGCAACTCGGTCTCATCCAGCCCGTGTCAGTAATTACCAACTTAATTCTGATCTATTATTAACTAAAAACACAGTCCCAAACACTCTGAATTAACAAAATAGCACATCTTTCTTTCTTTTTCTTTTTTTTTTTTTTTTAATTGTGCAAACAAATAAACTAGCTGCTTTGGGTGGTAATGAAATGCCTTCTACGTATCAACACGTCTAAAATCCAGTTCACTTAGCAAGTCAGCTTGTCAGCCTTAAATTTCACCTGCTTCCATTTCTGCCAAGTTCAGCCTTTCGGTGGGACCGCGAGGACAGATCCATCAATATGCAGATGTGCCAGTCTCCGTGGGGACACATATTCTGGTCGGAGGTGTGTGCAGCACGGAAATGCACATGGGACAAAGTGCTTCAAAGAATTGCAGATGCTGGAGAAGTGATTTTCCTTCAATCCTGTAAAGATTTGGCAGGGGAATTTCAGACTCTCCTATTTCAAAAGTACCTTTAAACTGAACAGCTTGAAATATTGAAGTGGATGGTGTCTCTTACTGTATCGGTAATGTGTTATTCTTTAGGTTGGCTTTTTCTTTCCTGTTGTGAATAATGAATTTTACACAGAAAAATATTTATTATTTCTGAGTTTGGTTTGCTGTTCACATTTGGGCTTCTGATTCAAATCTTTGAAACCTGGGAAATGCAAATTTAAGACACGCAAACAATTATATTGACCCATCCTGCACCAGGCAGTTGGCTGGCAGCATCCCCAGCAGGCACTTGCCACCATGGTCTTGTCTCTGGTAAGAGACTCTCTTGGACCACGTGTGCTGCTGTGGAGAATGTCAGGGATGGAGAAGCTTCTACAGCTGGGGAGTCTGTCTGACCATCACAACCTGGTGTGAAGTTTTCATCCAGGGGTGTTTGGCCACGTTGGACGTGAATGTCTCCTCCTTGGAGGAAAGTGTGGGCTCCTCAGTTTCAGCAGATACCTGGCAACTCCAAGGCCAGGCTGGATGAGGCTTTGAGCAACCTGGGCTAGTGGGAGGTGTCCCTGCCCATGGCAGGGGCTTGGAACTAGGCGATCTTTAAGGTCCCTTCCAACCCTAAGTGTTCTGTGATTCTATGACGTGCGCAGTACTTGGAGCTCTTTGGGGAGGACGTGAGTTGATCGCTGCTTCCTCAGCCTCTGCCCAAGCAATCTTCTCTTGATTGCTGTTCCACACCTTAGATGTCAGCTCTCTTGGTAACCTGAGGCACTGTAAAAAAAAAAATTAAGGACCTAAATTAAGGACCTGGGGGAAAGTTATGAGATGGCCAAGATGCTGTGAGGTACAAAGATGGAATTGCAAGATGGATAAAAATGCTAGTTTTTCACAGGCACAAAAAAATACCCATTAGGTCTCACGTTTCATTTGCCCAGGCTCAAACAAGCAGGCGTGCAAAGTCAGGATTTTTCTGTTGCCGCTCGCTGCAGTCACCAGGAGCTCCTTGTCTCTCCGCAGTATGGCAGTCTGATTTCCTCTCCTGGAAATTGCTGCTTTAACTGGGTTTTTCTTTTTTTTTCTAAAAATACAAGCTGGTTTCTTTCTGGTATGTCATTACTGCCTCTTTTTTAACAGCACTTCTCTTTCTGATGGATCTTCCCATTTTTTATGCCTGGAATGAGTGTTGTTCCTTGTTCCGGGCTGAGTTTGGTTGACTCAAGCTGTCACGGAGATGGATAATGATACATTTTTTTTTTTTTTTTGTGCATCAGCTTTTAATTTTGAAGCATGGGTGGAACTCATCCAAAACAAGGGCCATGCAATTTTCCCAGCTTCTTAATGGTCAAAGGCAAACTTCTTGCTGCCAGGGGTTTTGCAGAAGCATGGGGAGGCATGGGTGGTACAGACAGGACTGTGAGCACCGTCCTGGTGGAGGCAGACCCCTGGCATTCACCCCATTTTACCTGCCAGCAGCAAACCGCTCTCCTGTCAGAGCACTTACCCAGAGCAGGTCAACAGCTGCAGAAATATCTCCAGCTCCTGGGCTGAATCAAGCCTAAAACTCAAAAGGGAGCCTTGCAAAACCAGACCTTTGTGCCACTCTCTGGGGAGGAAAAAAGACAGAAGCAAGTCAAGGGAAACGGGCTGCCTCTGCTCTTCTCTTTGAATTGCTTTCCAGAATGCGTTTTTCCCAAAATAACTTAATTGTCTGGGTTTTTTTTTTTTTTTTGTAGATTGTTCTATATTTGTTGATGAGCATTAAATTGACATTTTCTGAGAACTGCCCAAAATGGCTTGAAAAACTCTTTGCAGAGCAGCAATCTCTCATTCAGAGCCCATCGCCACATGTGCCTATGGTTGTCTTATCTCCTGTGCATTACTCCACGTTTCTTGACCTTGAATTTCACCTGCCACGGCATTTTGAGACATCCATTTCAGGAGAGCCTTCTAAAGCTCTTTGCATTCTGTCTGAGCTTTGAATGCTCTGAATAAATTTGTATGGCTCAGCAAACTTGTCCCTTCATCATTCCCCTCCTTCCCAGGCCATTTATGAACATATCCCATAGCAGGTCCCGCAACTCTTCTTGTGAGACACCGACCGTCTACCTCCGTTCTTGAATCGTGATCAGCTGGTAACCCACAAGAAGCTTCTCCTTATTTCACCATCTTCTTTTTTGTCCTTCTGGCTTTCAAGATTTTTATCTCCTACTGGTGCTTCCCTTGAGACAATTTTTCAGCCTAACCCTGTTTCTAAAACAGTTGTGGTGTGGGAACCGGCATAAATTTCTCCTTAGCAAATAGCATTGCAAAGGTTGGATTTATCTTTTCCAGTCTTGCATTCCTTAAATATGTCTGGTGCATTTCAATCTTCTTTCAATTTTCCAGATTCTTTGGCAGATTTCCTATTTCTAAAGTTTTACAAAATGTTTTATCGATTTTTGGGTCCAATTTATGAGTTGTTCCTTCAGGGATTTTTTGTATGTATTATTAGGTTTTTAAATTTAATTTGCCAAAAATTGTTCTTCCAGTTTTTTTTCCGTCATCTGGATACATTTTTCACTTTTTGAAGGATTCCTTTTTAGTCCTGTGGCCTTATTTGCTCTACTCTTTAGTTTTGTTGCCTGGTTATGCCCTGTCTCAAACCCTTTCTGGCCAGTGTCCGTTTTGCCGGGGGCCCTGATGTGCTCCCATACCAGGTGCCATGAAACTTCCCTTTCCCACCCTTCCACCTGCTGCTTTTACAAACTTCTCTCTTTTTCTGGTTTATTTTTTCCCCCATTAAATCTCAATATTACACCAGTCACGTGTATTGGTGTGTTTTTTACAGTCCTGCGGTAGGTTGAAGCTGAGTGTCATTACAGTCACCGTCGCTGAAAGCTTCTGTCGCCAATTTTGGCATCTTGAAGCAGGCGCCGTGCCTGCCGCAGGACTGAGTGGAGAGCAGGTAGCTTTATTCTGCGTTGCTGTAGGGAATAGTTAACAAACAGCCAAAAATGGTGCTGCTGCCAATTACAATCAGAGAGGATCTCAAGGAGGGGGTGGTTATAATCATAGATTTACAAGAAAAGCTTTCATGGACCATGTGCCTTAAAAATTCCTTATCGTGGTTTATCTGTTGGCTTTGCCGGCATGTTATAAATACATGGTGGTAATTCATGCTGTGAGCTTTCCTGGGACAAAGGTCTTCAGTCAAAAATGACTGTGGCAATCAGCTCCTTCACTGTTTAACTGGGAGAGCTCGGTTATGAGATGGAGTGGATGGAGGCAGCGGCGAGCAGTTGCTCCTTGGCTGGAGCGCTCCCCGGGATTAGTGCGGGGTTCAGTACGCTGAGCAGGGGGACTTCATGAGTCCTGCAGCTGGGCAGACGTGCTGAGCATCCTCCCCTTTGGCATCCTCCCCTTTGGCAGGAGGGGATCCTTGGGGACAGCAGACAGAGAGCCTGCTGCCTCCTCTCCTTCCAGCTCTCCTCAAGGGCTCCAAGGCTGGTCTGTACCTGCACCTGTCGTCCAAAGCCGACCTACCGACTGCACCCACATGCTGGAAGAGCTCCCGTTCCTCCTCGCTTTATATCTTCCAGGTACTTCCAAAGTGCCCAGAGGGACACAGGTGCTGGATCAGGAATCCAGTGAACCTTTCTCCTAGCTCAACATTTACCCCAGGGATGGTGGAGTGGGGGCTCCTGCTTTGCAGCCACTCTGTCTCTGGAAGATTTACATGTAGTTTTCTGCTATCACAGAGGAAACAGTTTTTCCCTGATGCTGGGACAGAACAGATATTGGACACTCCACTTATCCCTGAGAGATTTTAATACTTTGAAGTTCAAGATCCTAAATGTTCTCAGCAGCTGTTATTCCACTTGAAAAGGAGACCCGTTCAGATCTTTCAACCTTCAGCGTGCCTGCTCCTGTACAGCTATGTCAGAATAAATCTCTTTGATATATATTGGACTGAGGTCATTACCTGCAGGCTATTCTGTCGTGCCACTTGCCAGTAGCTCTGAGGGGCTTGGCTGAGATCCTGCCAGCGGTGGCTGCACGTTTCAGGCATCAGCAGCTGAAAGAGCAGCATGTGGGGGGGCTGTGGGTCACTCGGGGACTTTCTGGCTTGCAAGGCTCAAGAGAGAGATGCAAAAATCTCATCTAACTCCTGTTCTGGTCTTGGGGTTCACAGAAGCTGCTCTGGACTCTATGGGGATCAGTTGCCTCACATTCAGTTGCAGATGTTCTTCATGGTCTGCGTAGGGTGACTAGTAGATGTCAGACCGGGGGATTCTCTGGAGGGAAGTTTGGGGATGCTGGGCAGGGGGTGTGAGCCACTCTTGCTCTGGTTTTATATTGCAAAGCACCCTGGAGGAAGTTGCTCTTAGCTCAACCAGGGCCAGGTTAGGTGCAAATTAAGTATTTATTTGCCACGTAGCAAAATTAGAAGATAATAGACAGGAAAGGAAAGGAAAGGAAAGGAAAGGAAAGGAAAGGAAAGGAAAGGAAAGGAAAGGAAAGGAAAGGAAGAAGGAAAGGAAAAAGTTGAGTGGGGAGGGACCTGCCATGATCATCTAGTCCAACTGCAATTGATAATGGTTCACAAACACAAAAGGGCAGTATGCGAGAACAAAAATAAGTAAGTAAATGTTTATTTAGAGCTTAAATCAGTCAAACCCCTCTCTTGGTATGTGGGATTCAGCTAATAAGATGGCAGACGCTTCTCAACAGCCACGCTTCGTACAGCAGCGAGGGTGAGGTTGATGTGTTCGCCTGTCGCTGATCCTCCATTGAACTAGACACAGTGCTAATAAGATGGAGAATAACTGGTTTGTGGTGGACTGAGGCTTTTCCTGATTTGGACTTTGCAGTATTCCGAGTCATGCACCTACAATATGGATGTAAACCAGAAAACTTCTGGTTCTTCTTACCTTTCCATGGGTTGCGTAGACCTCTGCATTTCAAACGAAGGGAGAAGCTGCCAGCAGCGCTAAGTGTGTTCTCTTCTGCACACCTGGGGGCCAGAGGAGGAATCTGTCACACGTGTGTCACGATGCTGTTTGCCACCAGGCAGCGTCGTGCCGGGACGTGGTTCCTCCAGGGAGGGTCGTTAGTCCAGTGCATTCAGTGCAAGTGGCTTATGCTGCTGCCTGCCTCGCAGCCCCCCTGAGGCCCATCCCAGCGGGGTTTAGCAGGGAACAGAGGGCTGGAGGATATCGTGTTCCTCTGTATTTATGAGAACATGTCTGTGGGTGGAGGCTAGGGACCCGAATCATTGCCCAGACTGGGCGACAGCCTTGAGCAGGAGCTCAAGTACTGTTCAGCGTCAGGAGACGGGCGTCAGGGATGCCTCGGTGACGGGAAGAACGCCTGACAGAGGCTGCATCTTATTTGATGAGGATGAAGCAACCCTGGAGCACAAACCTGCAGGAGAACAGGGTTTTTCCACTGCTCACAAGAGCGAGTCATTAAACGCAGTGGCCTTTCACAAGGGTGCTTGTGCTGGCATCTAATAAAATACTCCCTGGCAGTTTCTACTCACCATTTCGGATTTTCCATTTTGTTTTCAGCTGTGTGGCATTGCCGTTTTTAAACCATCCAGGACACACATTTCCAGCATGAACTTCATTTAATTACATAAATGTAATTAATGCGGGAGCACTTCTGTTTAAGCAGGTGCTGATTTTTAAGTCTGTAACTGCTTCTTTCTTTGTCAAAGCTGAGTCCGGTACAGAATTCCCCGTGTTGGATGTGGCACTTCTAGAGCACTGAAGCTGCCGTCAGTGAGACTCCCAAGCTCGGTGGATGTTTCAGCATCGCTAGCGTGAGATTTTCAGTGCACGTGGCTGAAACCAGCGGTTCTTCACATCAGATGCTTCTTTTTCTGTTTATTTATTAAAAGGTTGCATGTCCCATTTTCTAGTCTGACTTGCTGATAGGCAGTATATACCAGCTAGTATTTGATATTACCCCACACAGTTCCTATGCCAACCCATAAGCGTCAGGAATTACATTTTTCTGAATCAAACCCAATGCCATTTTGTCCTAGAGTGCAATTTCCCTTTTCTGTAGCTACCTCCTCGTTTTTTTTTCTTTTTTTCCCTAAATAGGTTATGTTCAGTGATTCTTAAAATCAGTCATGTGGATGTTCACATCGGGTTCCACTTGAACCAACTAGGTCAAATCTCTGCTCATAGCTGAGCAGCTCTAATTCTTGTTCATTAACCCAGTCTCTGTCTTCTGGGTGTGATCTTCTCTCTTTTCATGCTTTATCTTGATTTGCTTGCTTCTTCCCCCCTTGGTTTTATTGCAGGTAAGTGGTTATATATTTTCCCTCTTTTTCCACTAGTACAAAAGCCTTGCTTGTCCCTATTTGCATATTTAGACATGGATGTGAAGCTCGGAGCTCCCTTCCCTGGACAAACCCAGCTCTTCTTTGGAAAGCCTGAGCAGGTCATGCTCGTTGTAAAGGGATGGTGCCATTGGTTTTCATGTTCTTTTTATAGACAATAATGTAGTAATTAGATCAGTTGCCTAGCGAGCAGGAGCCCCATTGAAATATCCACCAGGCAGAGAAAGGGATGGGATCCATGTTTCCCAGCTGCATTGATGGGCTGTGGCTCCGGAGGGGTTTACTTGGCTCAAGCCCCCGCGGATGTCAGCGCTGCCGGGGTTTGGTGGCAGCTGAGCAGATGGACGTGGCCGTTGGGTTCAAGGGGGGAAGGTGACATTAGGAGAAAACGAGTAAATTAGGAGAAAACCAACGCACATGCTCTCTCTGGGACTTCTGCACAAACCGTGCCTGAACAAGACCGATTTTATAGCAGAGGTGTTGGCGGTGTTGGCGTTCACCTCGCGGTGGTTATTGCTCCCAAGTTCGCATCTTGTGTGGAAAAGGGCCCGTTGACACCTCTGGGGATGCTGGCTCCAAGCCTGGGTCTTGTCTGTACAATTTAGTGCCATCAATGAAGCTGCTCGAGTTAAATTAGATCAAATCCCTTCTACAGGCCCTGCCTTTACCCAGGAATTCCCAAATGCGAAGACTGTACCGATTTACCGGGATGGGATTGTAAAGCAACACTATGCCACTGGATTGCTTTCATCTTTCCTAAAGCCACTGTCATCTTCCCACGGGCACAGCCATGCCATCAAAAGTTAGGTCTAGGACAAACCATCTTTTTCTGAAATTAAACTTTAACCAGCCAGTTGAAAGTCTAACATGTGGGTTGGCTATAAACAGGATTTTGTTGTTAAAGCTTTCCTCATTCTTGTTATTTCAATGAAAAACTGACATTTTTACGGAAGGGAAAAAAATCAGACATAAAAAATCTGAGGAGTTTGCGACACCTCACACCGCTGAGCTCGGTTTTGTGAAGGATCGCTTCGCCCCTTGGTTTTCATTGTGCTCTTCATGCCTCTGATCATCTCAGCCAGCTCTTCCCTCCTTCTCCATCTCCGTCTCCTCCCAGCCTGCCGGGACGCTCGCACCAGCCCTACATGGAAAGGCTGGTTTCACATCTGTGTGTGTTCCTGAGAGGAACAAGGGAAGTTCTGCGCCTGTTTAATCTGGAGGAGTATCTGAAGGAGCAGCAGACCCTCGTACAAATTAATCTGCCAAGGTGATTTTTGGCTCTGGGCTGTGTGCTGAGCAACCTTGGAGTTTACCCTTTCCTCCTGCAGGGAGCTGGGGGTACATTTGTGTGGGGGCTCCATGGTGGGAGCCAGGCAGATGCTGCTTTTGCTGCAGAGGGAAGGTCAGAGAGGTGGTGGGGACCCAGCGCAGAGCTGGGGGGGAACCCCAACCTCCCGACACACACACCAGCACAGCCCATGGGAAACACCGTGTTCCTTTGAGGAAGACAGGCAAATGCCATGTGCTGCCTTCAGCGGTCGGAGTTCAGCTCCAACACACGTGGGGAAGGTTGGGCAGGAAGAGCAGAGGGCTGGGGGTGGGCATCGCTCGGGCTGGCTGGGGCTTGGTTTGACACCATGTTGGCTCTATGCTGGAAAAAGGAGGGAGTTTTAGAAAGCAAGAAGAAAGGCATCAGTTTTCAATTTAAAAAAAATTTAAAAAAAGAAAATGGCATCTTCCCAGCCACTCAACCTGCCAGTGGCTTTGGGCAGGTTAATAGAGCTGCCTGCCTGACCTTCTCTTGATAAACGTTAGCAGACAGACTGTAATAAATGGAAACCTCGACGGTGTAATTGTTAATAAGCTTGGTCAACTGCACTTGATACTCTTTCCTTGGACAAAATGATAATTCTGTCAGTAGCTGCGAGAGTGCTGCTGTGTCTTGGCTGAGCATCACCCAGTGTTTCTGATTCAGCCATTAGGGTGGTGCAAAATCAGCCCCCGTCAGAGGGGAGAGATCCTGCCTGGTCAAAACATCTCAGTATGATCTAGTGGCATTGGGGGAAATTCCTTTGGAATGGGTTAGCAGCCCGATGCTAGTTAATATTTTTATTGGTGATAAAGAGGGCTGTATGGAAAAGAGTGGCTGAGCCGCAGTGTGACTTGTGCAACAACAGAGAGGTTCATAGGGGGGTAGGAGACACAGACACTGGAGCATCCCAGCAAGATGCGACGAGCGTGGGCCTGCGTCTGACTCAATACGACTGTTCTCATGTTCTTTCCTTGAGCATCTCTCCTGTATTTATAGACAGACCAAGTGATTCCTCCTGGTCTTAAAATTTCAGGGACACGTTCAACTGGTGCAGGTGAGAGAGAGCCCAGCCTGTGCCACGGGACGGCAGAGGCATCCTGGATAATTATAAAATAAATAAATGCAGTGATGATACAAATGCACAGAGTGAAACCGCCGCTGGGAGCGGGATGGAGATGGAGCACAGCATTTCTGTGCCCCTGGAAAGGTGAAGGGAGCTGGGAGGGAGCTCCGTCCTGGCTGGGAGAGCATCTCCAGAGCATTGCCGAGCAGCGAGTGCCCAACTGCCCTCCTCCCTCTTCTGCACCAGGAAAGATGCTCAAGGCAAAATAATAGCACCTTGGGTACTTTTTCTCATGGGTTTTTGCTTTTTCAAGAGAGCCACAGACTCTCTTTTGGGTAGGAGACGTAGTGAATTTGTCTGCTTTGTGTGAGAGCTCCTCTGGATGGAGCACAGCTGCAGAGGTACAGTGCTCCTCATGGTGATTTGCTGAAAAAAAATCTCTAAGCAAAAAATTCACTCTTATTTGAAGAAAGGTACTTGAAGTAAATAAGCCAGACTGCTAGTACTACTACTACCAGCTGCAAAAATAGGTCGTAACTACTAAAATACTGCTAAACACTTCCACTGTGGGTAGCTGCTCTGAGTTTTTCCCACTTTTCTCTGAGCAGGGATGTGAAGCCATGGGTTAGTGGTATTTCTGTGGTCAGAGCTGGTTTGGAGTCAGAATTCCTACTTGGCGGCAAACATTTTTTTCATATCAAATGGGAAAAAAAATTAGTGTTTTGAAATTTGCAGTGGAATAACCATTCTTTTGTTCCAAACAACAGTTATTTGACCATATATGCATTAGTCTTTTCAAATAATTTAATTTCAATGTTATATTTATATGACTATACCATTAGGATAGTATGCATTGTAATACATAAATGCTGGGTTTATAAGAAATTTAAGGAGAGAAAATGCATTTTGCTTTCTGACAGTATTTTCTTGCAGTGTCTGGGACTGAGCTCTCCCACCTCCACCAGCTCCAGCTGCCACACGTCTTATGGGGCAGCAGCTTTGCAGCCCCCAGCATCAGGAGGCAAATCCCAGTTCTGAACTCAGGGATGTCAGTGTTCCGGATGGAGGAGCTGGGTGTGCAAACCACACCTCCTGCAGGGCCAGGAGCAGTTTGCTCTTCAGTCTGGAGCAGATCGGTTACTCCCTTATTGCTTTCCTTTATTATTATTGTGTGATTCCTG
>NW_010101950.1:19555-27120 GCF_000699245.1 Pterocles gutturalis
GAAGTGGATTTCAATCTGCAGCCAACAAGTATTCCCAAAGTGCTATTTTAATATTTATTTTCATCCGACTTCCTATTACTGTGGCAACATGCACTTTGAATTTCATTAGTTTTATGCATTTAAGTTCCCTTTTTAAACCTCTATAAGGTCAGACCCTGCTTGGGTAAATCAACAATTTATTAAATCTGAGATTCCAAGGAATATTTTTTCTTAAACAGCTGTAGACCACAGGTAGTGAGGGCATTAGGGCTGCTGCCTTTTTGAGAAAGATTTGTGGGCATTGTGGCTAAGCACGTGCACCAAGTTGTTCTCTAATTACAGAAGCGTCTGACGTGCTTGTGGTCCATCAGCAGCATGTTACAGGGTACCTGCACTGAAATTACAAGGGAGCTGGGGTGCACAGGGTCTCCTGCCACACTCTCTGGTACAAGGACTCAAAGCTCTGCAGCTGAAGCTGCTCCAGAGCAGCTTGGGGTGGCAAGGAGCACACGCTGTGGGGTGCAGAGCATCCTCTGCAGGCAACGGGGCTGCTGCCAGGGAGGGTTCACCGTCCCGACGTGATGCACCCCAGCTGGTTTTCTGCCCAGCCAAGCCTCACATCACCCATAAGAGGGTTCAGCTGGGGGGGCACCCGGTGCTTCTCACTTTAGTGATGATTGCTAAAGCAGAGCTGATGCCCTCTCCCTTCATTGTCCTCTGCTGTGGCCCTGGGGAACAAGCCCTCGGTTGCTTTCACCTGTGACTTGCCCAGGGGCAGCTTGACAACCCAGAAAGTGTAAGTGCTCCTGTCCGGTTTGTGCTTCTGGAGGGGTTTTCCCTTAATAAATAGGGCTCTTTGTTGTCTTTTTGTTTCATGGCAACTCATAAAAGTAGGTGGTGAGAAGCTGGTTTGGTGTGTTGGCTGTCTCCCTGCAGAAGGGTGCTGTGATGTGCAGAGCTGCTGCTGCCTCCTCGAGCACTGGTTTGTGCTGGGGAAGTGCTCTGGGGAGCCCTGGGCTGGCAGGAGGCTGAGCACCCTTAGCTCCTCATTCATGTTTTCTGTGCGACATTCTGACTTAAGTTCAACTGGGAACACAGCAGATAATTCAATTACATCTCTGCTGCTGGGTTATGTAAGAGGAAGCTGAAATTGCACCTCGTTTCATAAGGTAAAGCAAATCCTTCTGCTGACCTGCCCAATTTCCCCTGTTTGCAGTGTGATTTCACTGCACGTCCTGGGCTGAGCTGGGGCTTGGGGGCAGAGAGGGTGCTTTAGAGATGTCCTATATTGACTGGCACCCCTTGAATGTACTAAACCTGGGTTTATGATGTGTCTTTTTAATGATGTTTCAGCACGCTGAGGAGACCGGAGCAGCTGGACCAGGCTGCAGGCCAGCGGTCAGCATCCCCGGCACAGACTGCACCCAGCTCCCAGAGCCCCCGGGACATGAGGGGCCGGGGCCAGCCCGGACTGGCAGCAGAGGGACCGCGAAAGATGCTGCAGGTGGACGCCAGGAGCCAAGGCATGGGGAGGTCTCCCTCGGCATCACCGGACCGCAGCAGCACCCCTACCTCTCCCTACTCGGTGCCGCAGATCGCCCCCCTCCCCAGCAGCACGCTCTGCCCCATATGCAAGACGACGGAGCTCACCTCTTCCCCTGGCCAGCCCAACTTCAACGCCTGCACCCAGTGTCACAGCAAAGTCTGCAACCAGTGTGGCTTCAACCCCAACCCGCACCTCACCCAGGTAACGCCTCCTCTTCCTTGCCGGTGCGGGTAGGCAGCAGGGTGGCAGTCCCCAAGGTCTGCAAGGAGCAGTTTTTGCTCTCTGCAAGCACAGAAGTTGCAGCTTTGCTTTTGTCAGCTGAAAGCATCTCCCAAGAGCAAGGGCTCTGCTGGCTAACTGGGGGATAATTGAGCTGTAATGAGATGCAGGAGGTAAACTAGTTAAAGGGGAATGGTAGACCACCAGAGAGGTTCAGTTGTTGTTGCTGGGACCCCAAAATGTTTGGCTGAGGTGAGGTGTAAGTACACAAAAGTGCCCTGAAGTCAAAGGAGGGGAGCAGAGGAGTTGCTGGCAGCCCTGGGGTGTTGAGCATCTCGGACCCTGACTCATCCCAGGTGCTGATGTTTCGGTGGCAGATGAGTTTCAGACAGCCCGGGGCTCGGTGGCAGGAGAGGAGTGCGAAGACTTGTGTGCAAGATGCTGCCTCGCTGGGGGAGCGTTTCGTGGGATGTGTGAAATGGATGTGCCGGGTTCCTGGGGGTGGATCTGGCAGTGGCAGCTGAAGGGGGCTGGTGCTGTCTGGGGTGTGGGGCTCCCTGCGCTAATCCATCAGGCCAGAGACCTCCATGGGGTGGGAAGGGTTGTGGATGCTTTTTGCAGCTGTTAAGAACCAGACCATGGGGATTCCTACTCTCAGGCTTAACAGAAATTTTAAGCCATGCTTTGAAAAGCCACTGTGCTGCTTTGCTATGTGAGAAAACAGAAGTCCCCTGGGTATCCACATTTTATTGCCAGTAGCTGTTGCTGGTAAGCGCTCAGTGCTTGCTCTGGGCACCAGACAGGGGTTTCCGAACACCGTTGCATGGGAGAGGTCCTGCCTTACTGTCCCTTTTCCTGGTGTCAGGAGAGTTGGGGTGACTGATAGCCCAGAACAGCAAGATGCCATCAGCTGGGTTCTCCTTTTATACCCCTTTGAAGAGATCCTAACCCCTGTGGAGATCAGTGTAAGGCCTCAGATCTCAATAAAGGGCCCTGAGGTGGAAATTCAAGCTCACGATGGGTCATTTTTCTGTTTCACTTTTGAATTGTCTTGCTAAACTTTTGTTTTGTTGTCCAAGCATTGCATTGAAAGCTGAGCAGCTACTCTGAATAGCAGCAGTTAAACAGCAACTAAACAAAAATGCCCCATTGCTTAGTCTCTGGTCAGCCTGGACCTGTCTCCTCTGCCTTGCCCCCAGAGCCTTCCCTTACCCCAGGTCCCTCTTGCAGATGCTCACGGTAAAATGTGTGTGCCCAGAGCTTCTGCTTAGCATCTCCAGGGCTGGCTCTTGGCCCCTCTGGGTCTCTGTGCCCTCTGAAACGTGATCGACTGCAGGGCATTTTTAAGCATCGAACTGAAAAAAAGAATACGGACCTGGGATGAAAAAAGATGTGGAGGCTTTTTTGTTTGTTGTGAGTTTCAGAAGGCTGCTTGCTGTTGCCATGCATGTGACTTGCAAGTAGGTTGTTGAGGGAGCTGGGGGCGGAAAGCAGTGGTCCAGGGTGGCTGTTCGCAGCTCGTGGTGGCAGCTGCTTGCAGGTACCAAGAGCAGGTTTTTCAGAGGAGGGTTAACTGTACCCCTGGGAAAACACCTCAGCTTGATAATTAGGTGACACGCTCGCTTCGAAGAATTATTTTTGTCTTTTATTTTTTTTCACGTGGCTTGCTGGCCATTTTCTCTTGAAGGCAAGGACTGAATTTCCATCATGACAAAGCAGTTGGCCTCTGTGGCATCTTGAGTGGATCGCTTGCTGAGCAAAAAAGAAAAAAATCTATTTTTGTCTTTTTTATTCGCTATCTTTTCATTCCTTCGAGCACCAGCTTGCTCCTGTTTCACAAGGCTGGGCAAACAGAAGCTCCTGTCTGCTGCTGGTGTCACTCGGTATTTTACATGTAGATAATCACATTCTCCCCTCCGTTCATCTCCGCGCCTGGAACAACCGCTGTCACCCGTTTCACTTTGCTCGCGTGCTGGCGTGCCAGTTTTCTTGTTCATTCACTTATTCCTGAAGGTCATTGCTCTTGCCATGGCCGGTTATTTTAAGCAAGGGGAAACGTGAAGCGGGGAGCTGTGATGGCATCGTTAAAGGCAAGAAGTTAGGAAGTAGCGTGGTAAAATTTACTGGTGTGCTTGTCCTCCTATGCTGGCAGTGGGCTTGGATGGAGATGTGTTGTTTTAAATGTGATATTGCAGCCCTCATGTTCTAGTAGGATTTTTAATTTCTCATTAAAACTTTTTTTCTAGTTCTCCCCTGTGTTGTCTTTGAGGGGTTTTTTGGACGGCTTGTTCTGCAGCACCAAGGCAGTGCTGTCATCTCCTCCGGGGGGGAACAGCTCAGTTTCAAGCCAGTACAATAGGTTTAGAAAATCCTCTTTTTATGCATCTTTCACTTTGTAATGCCGCCCCTGTGGCTCTCGCCTGACTGATCCTGCAGCATGTTCATCTGATTGGATTTGCTCTGTTTGGTATCGTGAGGAGTCACCTGCAGGCATCCTTTCTGTTCCTCTGGGGGTTTGAAGTGCCACAGCACACTGCTAATTTGAGAAATTAATTTCTTTTTCAGTTCTCTTAAAATGTTTTTTGGTTTCTTTTAATTTGTTTCCTCCCCCTCCTCAGTGCTAAACCAAAAAAATGTGGAACTTGGTTTTGATTTTAATCGAGAGCACTGGCACAGCATTAAAATATGTGCTTTAGTTAGTGCTGAAATGAAACTCCAAATGTCTATCTGCTTAATAGGTTTGCTCAGAACTGCTCTGGGATTATAGAAAATCTTTGCATCCTTCCTTACGTTTCTATTGTGCTTTTTTCCAATTTGAGATCGTGTTCATTAGATGCAGTTTCATAAGCATTCAGAGGCATGCAA
This sequence comes from Pterocles gutturalis, assembly GCF_000699245.1. NCBI lineage: Eukaryota > Metazoa > Chordata > Aves > Pterocliformes > Pteroclidae > Pterocles > Pterocles gutturalis. The sequence continues at coordinate 24,165 of NW_010101950.1, forward strand.
TAGATGGGTTTTTTCCCCAGAATGACAGAAAGCATATTTATACATGTATGTTCCTCACCAAATTCCTTTCTTTTTGAAATCCCTGCTTTTGTCCCTGAGCCATTCTGAATGCATTTGCTGTGTTTGTTGCTGCATGAAGTGGTGACACCTATTGAACTTCAGTTCTCCTCCACGTTTTTATCTCTACTGGGGGAGATTAAAGAGATTCTTTGTACCTTTTACATTATGAATAAAGTGTAATATGAAATTATGAAATATTTAAAATATTTGAGAATAAATCTGTTCCTGACGTGCTCCGTGCCACGTAAGATCATCACCAGCCTTTGATCACGGACTTTTAGTGAGTGAAACGTAAAAAGTCTCAGGGAGGATTAAAAACTTGCTGGTTGGTTTCCCAGCAGTGGTCAAGGCTGTTTTTTCAGGAGAGGAAAACCTCTCAGCAGCTCTTGAGTTATCTGTAGCAGGGAGGAGATATCCACAAAAGTCATTTACAGGTTTTAGGTAAATTTTAAAATTGTGTTAATGGAAAATGGACCATCAGTTGGAGTGTTGAGAATGCAGTACTCGCTGTAAGTATGGATGTACAGCGTAGGGCTGTATTGAGCCTGTCGTGACGGAACGGTAGATGGGTTTATGCTCAATACTGTAAAAAAAAATGCAGGTGAAGTGGAGTAAATAAGGAGGAGTTCTGGGAAGCAGAGGGGTGACAAAGTGCTCAGCAGAGCATCTCTGGGGGCAGGGGCGGAGGGATGCCCTCAGTCTGCAGCCTCCTCCAGCCCACCATCACCGCAGCATCACCTCTGTCATTTAGCCAATGGCTTTGAAAACAAACAAGCAGACTGAATGTCACAGAAGTGGTAGAGGTGCTCATAATGCTGCTCTCCTTAAAAGCCAATTTCTTATTGGGTTTGTCTTAATTTTATACCTTGCAGCGTGTTAGTTTTTGGTAAAACCTGCTGGTTTTGTGAATTATCTGGAATATTTACACTTTGGGAGGCTTTGGCTTGACTGGCGACCCTAATTCAGGACCCTGCGAGCCCAGGGCTGTGCGTGGGGTTGCTGGGGGGGTTACCTGGGCACGGTAAAACAGTGGCCACTAGCAATAGCAGTAAATCCCCCATCTCTTCCTCTCGTGCTGCTGATCTCCTGCCTGTCATTCACTGACCATCCCAACATTTCCAGCTCTCTGCCTGCTATGTACCATGGGCAAAATCCCCGCTGGGGTCTGGGTGTTGCCCTGGGGTCACACAGATGCTGAAGTGATGTGGGGGGAGCAGCCGGGCGCAGGTCCCTTGTGGTCTGGGTCGCCCTGAACTCATCGGAGCATGGCTCGTGCTGCTGATCTCCTGCCTGTCATTCACTGACCATCCCAACATTTCCAGCTCTCTGCCTGCTATGTACCATGGGCAAAATCCCCGCTGGGGTCTGGGTGTTGCCCTGGGGTCACACAGATGCTGAAGTGATGTGGGGGGAGCAGCCGGGCGCAGGTCCCTTGTGGTCTGGGTCGCCCTGAACTCATCGGAGCATGGCTGTAATTTATGTTTCTGTAATTTCTGTGGCTTGAGGCCATGTGTTACAATATGTTGTGCTCTGACACACTGCCCCATCATTCCTGGGTGTTAATGGGGTGGTTCCTGGGGCTCTGGCTGTGTCCCCAATCAGCAAGCTCAGGGAGCAGCAAGGGGTGAGTGCTGGGGGGCTGGATGGAAAAGTGTGAACATATTGCCTGCCAGTAGACAATTAAACAGGATTTTTATGAGATATTTAATCTCCCTGGTCTCTCCCTGCTTTTTTTAAACAACCAAAGTGGTCCTTCTCCTTCCTGTCCCTTCTCTGAGAAGCTGTGGGGTGATGCTGTGTGGCATCTCCAGAATTTCCAAGTTTTCTCCAGGTGCATCAGCTCCAGGTTTGATTTAGCTCCTTGCAACGGGACGGATGGCAGAGGAGGAGCCATGAGATTACATTTACGCGGGCTTTTCTCCTGCTGACCGGCCACGCTGCCAAGGTTACTGCTGAACGGCAAAGCTGACAAGGTTTTCTCCTGCCCTTGGGACCTCACCGGCTATTCATTTTCCCGACTGTGAAGCAGCCTCCAGCCTCAGCTGCTGGCACACCTGCAGCACCACATCTCAAAGGCGTGTTATTGTGCTTGTGCAGAAACATGAGGCTGTGTCTGGAGATGAGAGTTTCCCCCTCCCCTTAAAGAATGGGTGCTGGGTCTGGAAGATGCTGGATCTTGAAAAGCAGATCCTATAGTGGGGTAATATTTAACAGTGAGTGTCTCTCCGGTCTGGCATCCCCCGGGGGATGTCACCCCCAGGTGTCACACTCATAGGGCTGGCTGTGTAAGCAGCAGTCCTCCCTTCTGTGCACACTTCAGCAAGTTCAGGAGTATGTTTTTTTGCTCCTATTATCAGGTCAAAACCCAGGATGCCCTCAGGCAGGGTTTGTGTGCTGCTGCGGTCTTAGCTCTGAGCCTGTGGACGTGGTAAGATTGCACCCATATCCAGCCAGACCCCTGTGTTGCTGAGTCAAGTTGCTGGTTTCAGAATTATTTCTCTTTTGAGATCATCCTTCTTCATGATATAGCTGTAAAAATAAATCTGTCGTTAGCATTACGTTGCAGATCTGGTGGAAATTTTCCATTGGATCAGGCTGTGCAATAGGAGAGAAATATGAGTTTTATGCCAATTTGTTGTTTGTTTTTAGCAGAGCTTCAGCCAGCAGTGACCTGTGTGTGCAGCATGTGATGCTCTTGCAAGAGCTGGGGCTCGTCATGGCTGCTGCCTTCTCATAAAGATCACAGAATCCCAGAATGGTTTGGGTTGGAAGGGACCTTACAGACCATCCAGTTCCACCCCCTGACATGGGCAGGGACACCTCCCACTAGCACAGGTTGCTCAACGCCTCCTCCAGCCTGGCCTTGACCCCCTCCAGGGATGGGGCATCCACAGCT
>NW_010101950.1:27335-32384 GCF_000699245.1 Pterocles gutturalis
CCCAAATCTCTCAGCCTGTCCTCGGACAGGAGCTGCTCCAGCCTCTGACCATCTTTGTGGCCCCCTGGACCCACTCCAACAGCTCCGTGTCCTTCCTGTGCTGAGGCCCCCAGAGCTGGATGCAGCACTGCAGGGGGGGTCTCACGAGAGCGGAGCAGAGGGGGAGAATCACCTCTCTCGGCCTGCTGGTCACGCCGCTTTTGATACAGCCCAGGACACGGTTGGTTTCTGGGCTGCAAGCACATATTGCCGGCTTGTGTTGAGCTTCTCATCTACCAGCACTACCAAGGGCTTCTCCTCAGGGCTGCTCTCAATCCGTTCTTCTCCCAGCCTGTATTTGTGCTTGAGATGCAGCTATTTGGGCTGCATCTGCCCTGAGAAGCCTGCCCCTGGGTAGGGATGCTTGGCCTGGGCTGCTGCTGCAGGGCAGCTCCCCCCCCAGCACTCGGGGTTGCCATCTGCAGCGTGGGCTGGCTGGGACCAGCGCTCACTGGGGACATGCCCACCTGAAGAATCACTACAGCTCTCTTCAAGAGCACTTTGTGAGCTAGGCACTAAAAATAGGCTCTTTCTGATGACAGTCAATATTCTGCGTACTTTGATGGTGAGAAAATGTTGAGAGGAACCTTGAATTTGCTTCCCTGGACCAACAGGTTGTGCGTGGGTGTGTTTCCCGTATTTTAGCCCTTCCTCACCATTGCCCTTCACCTCTTAATCCCGTTATCCCTACGCCAAGTATCCCAGCACTCATCTCATCCTGTCCCTGTAGCGTTGCAATGAAGGATGCTTCTGTTATCAATTGGTTGGACTTTTTTTAATTATTATTTATTTCTTTTCTCGTTTTGATGGGATGATTAGCACCAAATAAGCCAGCTAATATGAAGCTGGGGAGTAGCATACTTGCACTTGCTGAGGCTTTCTACGTACAAATGACTCGTTTGCCTTTTCAGCCCCTGGTGCAGCCCGAGCAGGGGCTTCTCTGAGCTGTCGGCAGCGATGTGCAACTTGTCTGTTTGATAGATGGCAACTGAAGTTAGAGCCAACAACAAAAAAAAGCTCGTGAGTAATTCTGGCTGTTCCTCCCGGTATGCCGCCTTTTGCTGCACTCTGCGTAGATGATTCAAATAATGCAAAATTCACTCATGGAAAATGTCAAAAAATATCTTGGCTAAATGGTTGCTGGTGACTAACGGGGCTGGTGTTGCTCACAGTGGCTCCCCTCCGCTGACGGCTGGCTCCGAGGAGCCGCAGCAGCAGGGACCCAACTGCAGGGGACACGTAAAGGTCCACAGTGACGTGTTAAATTGTTCGGAGGGGACGGGAGAGCGTGGCTTCCCACATGCTGGAGTGATGCTGCGGTGGAGAGGGGTAATAAAAACAACTGCAAGTGAAGATGAATGCTCCTGAGAGATGGGAAGTGGCTTGCCTTCTCCTTGGCATCTTCTGTTGCTTGATAAATACCGCCGCAAGCTGCGTGCTGAGCCACCGCCGCCTCGTCCTTCCCTCGGTACATTAAGTTACGGCAAGCTGTTTGCTTGGATGAGACATGGTTTTCCTCCAGCTTTCAACTCCCGTGTCACTCTGTCATTAAAAAGAAGAGCAAGCTGAGGATTGGAAACGGCTGCCAGGCTCTCTAAAGCAGAGTGGGGTATGGAGTCAGAGGCTCCCGTGTTTCCAAAAGCTTCCCTGTGTCTGAGATTTGTGTTCAGTTCCCTCCCTGGAAGTCCTCGGTCAGAGGAATAAGATCGTTTACAGCCCACGGTGGTGGATGGAGAGATGTTGCTCATGCGGATGCTGCCCAAGGTTTTCCTACCAGTGTGGCACATAGAATCCCGCACGCGGCTGAGTGTCCCTCTGGACCGCACTCACCACACGCAAAATGTCCCAGAGAGCAGCCGCGGCACGGGGCTTTACAGCCCTCGCTTGTAGGGTCGTGTTTGTGATGTGAGCTTGGTGAAACGCTGTGCTGCGTTCGGGGAGCTCTGGGGAGGAAACTTCGAGCTCTTTCAGTGCCTCGATAGGGATTGAGTTAATCCCAGATGAATTCATTCCTATTTGCCATCTTTCTACACATAGCAGAGAGCCCCGGGGGGTTATAAGTTGGGGTGGCAGGCGTGACCCACACTGCACCCCCTGTGGTGCTGTCTCGGGGCCGTGTCTCTGGTACGGCAGAGCGGTGCCTGCCCGGAGAGCCCCAGCAAAGGAGGAGAGCCCGTGATGTGGCTCTTCTGGTAATAACATACAAAGTCCAACTGGTCCTTAGCGACAGCGATGCTTGGCAGAGGTGGTGACATCTTGGCAGAGTCTCTTTTGACCGGAATTTTAGCTGATCACCGTTGCTATTTATGGAGCTGCATGGGTTCCCATCACCAGAAACCAGCTTGCTTCTTCCCAACCCCATCTCTCACCTGTCTGTTGGCCATGGCCACGTTTAGGTGCCGAGAGGGGATTAATGTGGTGTGGCAGACTGAAAAGTATCAGAGATTCCTGGAAACAGCCCTGTGGCTGCAGTGGGGTGTTTGTGGGACAGGTTGGTGCCTGCAGGGGTGTTCCTCCCCACCTGAATTCAAGCTCATACAGCCTTGCTCCTGCACCTCACCTTTGCATCGTACCCAGCTCTTCGTTCGGAGATGTAACGTGCAGCCGTGCTCCTGGAGAACCCTTCTCTGAGGGGGCAGAGGGCTAGCTGGACTATGAAAACTGGCTATTTGAACTCTGCCTGAAATGCCGTTTCATGCAGGCTGTAAACCTTGAGATGAGCACAGCCGAAGGGTGGGATGTTTCGGTCCTGGCTGCGGTTCCTGTTGTCGGCAGGCTGTGCCATGGGCTTGGCTCTCTGCACCGTGTGAAATCAAAGCTGAGCTGCTGGGATGGCTCAGCAGGGAACAATGTGGTCTTGATGGGATGGGAGCAGACGGTGCAGCAGGTCTGTGGAACTAAAGGATTGTGAAAATGAGTTAAGGCGTGGACGTAACATGGCACTCAATCATCTGGAAGTCACTTTTGAATAATGAAGGGCCAGTGTGTGTCCCCCCTTCCTCCCTTGCCCCCTGCCCACTTCAATACCCATCTCCTGTGTCTTAATCAAGCCCCAGGTGCCTGTGCAGCAGCCCTGCTGCCTGGCCCCAGCTCACAGAAACCCCCCAAGATGGAAAGAGGATTTAACATTGACATTTCATCCTTCCCACTGCTCTGTCCCCCCCTTGCTGTGCCCAAGCCATGGGGTTGGACCGGCTACACCCTTGAGCTGGAGACCTCTGTGTAAGAGACCTGGGTGGTGGCAGGACAGACGTGTCCATCTGTCCTGGGGAGAGGAGGTTTGGGTGCCCACCTCCCTCCAGCCACCCTCTCCCCCTCCTCATGAGCACGACACAGCATTCCCCTTAGACGGGAGCGGCAGCACAAACACTCGGGCTCATATGCTCAGCAAAGCCGAGATTATTCTGAATCATCCAATATCCTTATCAGGGAGCTACAGCCGGCGCCCGCATCAGTCACAGTGCAGGCTAGCGGAGTCGGTGGCAGCGCTCTGCTCGTTTTAATTGCCACGAGCAAGCAGCTATTTGAAGCCCTGTCCCTAAAGAGCGAAAGAGCTTGTCACCGCACATAACTTAGCTTCGCCAGAAACGTGGGCTCAGCGTTCCCCGTGAAAAGCCTGCTAAAGATGCAGACACGTAGGGGTGCACATACAGTGCAGCAATGGCTGGGTGTGCCGGAGCGGGGGGCACTGCTGGGAATGGGAACTCCCTTTGGGATTTTGGTTTAGGGTTTTTTTTGCCTCTCTCTCAACTGCAGAGTACCCTGATTGCCTAAAGACGTAGGTGGCGGGGGACACTGGAGAGGCTGTGTCCCTGCAGCTCCTCGCATGTGTGCTTCCTCCAAAAGCAGTGTCAGCGTGGCTCTGGGGCACACGTTCACATTCTGCTCAGACCCTCCTGTGCTCCCAGATGTACCACATCTTCTGGGAGACATCCCATGTTTCTCCTGATCTCCTGGAAGGCACAGCTGCTCCTTCCCCCTGCCAACAGAGCGTGATGCCCAGTAGCTGAAATACCAGGTCTGGGGGAAAGGTCTGTCTGAAAACCAGTACTCTGTGCTAAAATGACCCTGGGGACCTGGGGAACTGTTGAATTACCTGAATTTCTGGATTCCTCAGAAATAATGAGCATGCTTCTGATGGGGAGAGGCTTGTCCTCGAGCACACCCACCTCGTTTTTCCTGCGATGGGCAGTGTGTACTCTACCTATTGTGAAACATCTCAAGCTTTGAGAAGAGCAAATACCTTTGGTGTGTGGTGGGGCACGGCGTGCTAATGCAAGACCAGGGGTGCTGGGGCAGAGGAGGGGTCCCCTCGAAAGGTGAAGCACCGTTAAAGTGAGCCCTTGTGCCCGTCTAGTTCTGAGCAACCTGCCCAAGGGACCTTTGTCAGATGGGGCATGAACCCTGATTTTTTTTGGAGTCCCAAATCAGGCCAGCTAATGAAATTAGTTTTTACAAACTCTACCTTATGCTCTGTCCTGCCATATTAATTTTCCAGATGATATGATTGTGGCTTTCAAATTGGAGAGTGCTTTGAGAAATATCACCAAGCGGGCACGCTGCTGCTGCCATCTGTCTTGGAGCTGCTTCTGGGATCCCAGTGCTTGCACTCAGCAGACAATCGTTATTGCTTTACTGAATTAGGAAGAAAAAAAAATCCAGTGACTTCTGAGATATTGTTTTCCATAACTAATTACAGGTACTAAATTCTTGTTGAGATTGGGGGCATGTGTTGAAATAATGTTTTATGCAGATCCTGGATGTAAAGTCTTTACGGGTCTGCCTGGCAAAGTCCCATGATGGGATGGCTTTGAAGGACGTGTCTTCTGGAGGGCTCAGACCAGCTCCAGCAGTGCTGCATTAGGTGATCTCAAAGCCATGCCACTCCAGCCAAGCACCAACATTGGGCGCTACCTTTTTGTAAAAAGTGAAGGCTTCATTGCCCTTCCTGATGCTTTTGGCCAGCTCGAGCTGTTGCCCTGAGTCCCCTTTCTTCTCCACCAACCTCTT
>NW_010101951.1:0-213 GCF_000699245.1 Pterocles gutturalis
TTGGCCGTGCCCCGGGGTTCCCTGCCTGCGTGTCCTGTGAGGACAGACCCTGGCAGCGGCGCGGGAGCTGCCGGGGGGCTGGAGGTGGGGAGCAGAGCTCGAGGGGGGCTGGTGGTGTCTTTCTCCGCAGACAGCATGGACTTCTCCAGCATGACGCTCACCCAGATCAAGCGTCAGGAGATGGACTCTCAGGTAAGAGGTTCTCCCACGCTT
>NW_010101952.1:0-14737 GCF_000699245.1 Pterocles gutturalis
GACATCGTTTGTTTGATGAACATTATTTTGTGACGTGGCTTTTGCTGGCACCAGGGCACAGGCTCCCATGAGCAGTCCCGTCCCAGGCGACGGCTGATTCCTCTCCCATCGGGTCTGGCGGGGTTTGCGTCCGCACTTTGTCCCCATCCCCTCCTTGGGTCACAGGGGCTCTGACCCTCTTTTTTCTTTTGATGGCCTTAATTTGGGCTTTGGTACAAATACAGCTGGGAGGAGCTGGCAGGGCACCCGCGCTGGCACCCAAATCCCGCGCCTCGGAGCTGCCCTGGGATCAGGGATGGGGCAGAGCTGCCTGTACTGGCTGCAAAAGCTGGGAAGTGCTGGCATGACCGGCTCGCTGCAGCCTGGGGACATCGTGCTGGGCAAGCTGGCGCTGCCAAACCCCCTTCCCTTGCAGAAATCCAGGCTTTTTGGAGAAACTGGCAATTGCAATAAAAGCATTTGCCTGTTGTTTAAAAAAATAACAAGGAAAAAGCAAAATCAAAATGTTATTGATGGTTTTCAGGTTTCATCCTGGTTTTTGAAGTGAATAAACCATACATGTATTTGTGTGTCGGGATTGTTCCCGGAGCCGCAGAGCATGGCGCAGGAGCAGCCCCGAGCAGTGTTCCGAGCGCTGGGAATGCTCCCGGGGCCTGAGCGTTCCTTAGCGTAAACGTGGCGTTTTCCCTGGTAATTGGCAGAGCCGCTGTCACCACTCTCCGCCGCGGCCAGCACCAGCAGGGACGGCTCTTAATTAAGCCTCACGCCATCAGGGGGTTGGGGACAGGAACGCGCTTCCCATCACGACGCAGCCGGGTCCCCAGCTCTGGGAATGCGGAGGTTTATCAGCGAGAGGTGACATTTCAGTGGTGGCCTCGATACAGAACTGCGCCGTGCTGAGCACAAGCCCCCCCAGGTGGCACAGGACACCCTGGCCCTGGGCAGGAGCTGGTGCCCGTGAGGTACAAATGCTGTCAGTGCTGATGGAAATATTTGTTTTTGGGACTCTTGTCCTCAGCGGTGGTACCTGTCGGGGAGGGCAGGCTTCGCAGCGCCGGCGGGCGATGTGGCCTCGCAGGGACAAGCACAGCTCTAGGACGCTGAGCTCACACGATGAATATTTTGGGATCACAAAGAACACCAAACGTGCATTAATTTTAAATGCACCATAAATGACACATTTTTTCCTCAAAGGCGGCACGTTAGATGTGATGCACAGCCCCAGAGGAATATGTCGAATGAGGCTGGTGCCTCGCTCGTGGCCCCGGGAAGGACAGGGTGAGCTCTGCATGGGACCCGTGGCCTCGTATGTGAGTGCGTTGCTGCTGTGTGGACCACTCCAGGCCGTCACAAGTGGCCCCAAATGCCCCACTGGCCCTGGGCGTTGGCTGCCAGGGTGCTCAGCACCCCGCTGGCTCCAGGAGCACTGGCTGTGACAGTGGCTGCACCTGCACCTATTGAATTATTTTTATTCCATCTCAGGTGTGTGTGCATCCACCTCTTCACGGGCTGAGTTCCAAAACTCCGTTTCCTCACGGTGACCAGTGGCTCCCTGGAAGCAGAGGCACTGGGTGGCAGGTTTCAGCTGGTCACTGCCACCGCCAGAAGAGTTGTTTCTGCTCTTTGAGGGAGAATTTGCCGAGGCTGCGTGGCGTGTTGGCTCTCGCGTGGTTGGATGTGGCAGGGAAGGACGCGTGTGCAGCTCTGCCATCCTTGGCTTCATCATTCTCAGGCCTGTCTTGGTGCTTTCCCCTCTCCTGCTTTCCCCTCCCCCTTCCCCCAGCGTGTGACGGGGCCATTGCTGCCGTCCTTCTCCTGAATTAGGTGCTGAATTAGCTGGAAGTGGCTGGTGGGCGACTCCTCTCCTCGCTGCGGAGCTGGGGGATGCTCAGGGCATCCCTGGAGCTGCTGCCCTGTGTTCCTGCAGCACCAAGTCACCTGCTGGCTGTGACATCCCTCCCATCCGTTTGCTTCCTCACTGGAAATAGAAAGCTTTTAACGAAGCAAAGACTGGAAAAGCTTTTAGGGCGGGGCTGGCAAAGTGGTGCACCCCTGGGATTTCGGGGGTAATGAGGCAGGAAAGAGCCGGCGAGGTCATGCCAGCCTCGCGGGTCGGTGCCCGGGCTGCAGGCAGGACCGTGGGCGTGGGGCTGCCCATCACCACCAGCTTCGACGTTCCCGCTGGGACACGTCCTGGTGCTGGAGGAGAGTCTGGTCCGTGAAAGCAGAGGGGAGGGCTGAGCCTTGCAGGGGTTATGGGGTGAGCGTGCCTCTTGCTGGGGCTCCCCGTCTGTGAGCAACAAACCTTCCAGTGCAGTCCAAGTGTCAGGAAAGAAGTTTTCCAAGTGCCCAAGAGCTGCCATAATTCCTGGAGACGGTGTCAGCGCTGCGGGCATTCTCCAGTGTGAAGTGGGTGGCAGAAGAGTGAGTCCACTCCTGCCCCTCGCAGCAAGACCAGGTGGCAAGTGGGGATTTTAAAGTGCTTGCCTAGAGATGGATGATTTCAAACTGTATGTGGCTAGTGGCACCCTGCCAGCCCCCATCCCTCAAGCACCACAATCGTGTGGACGTGGGGATTTGAGCCTGCCATCGAGTCCTGAGCGCGGTGGCTGCTGGGGGAGGCTCTGCAGAAGGTCCAGGCAGATGCACCAGCCGCTGAGGGATGCTCGGTCCCTGCCGGAGCCGGGGGAGGGTGGGCACCAGAGCCTGGGCACAGTCTGGGCATCCCATCCCACTCCCCATCAGCAGAGCCGAGCTGGACAGGGCTCTGCCGGGAGCAGCCGGGCTGGCCGTGCGGTGCGGCCGGCTGGAAGCTGGGCTGTTGAAGGCAACTCCCTTGGGGACCTGAGTCCAGGCAAAATCTGCCCCTGGGTCTCTGTGCTGATCCGCAGGGAGGCAAAGCGCCATATGCCAGGGCTGCCATGCCCCGGGGGAGCCGTTCTGGGGCCGCCGGCGTCCTCTCCAGTGCAGGGACCCAGCAGGGCAAGCGCTTCGCCTTCCCAAACTAGGTCACGCTGTTGAACTGGAGCGATGTGGCGGCCAGAGCTAAAAATACCAGCAGGGCTGAGCGTTCCCCCAGCAGCTGAAGCCGTGGCCTCGCCAGGTCAGAGTTTGGTTGCAAGGTGCCCCGGTCCTGGTCCTGTCCCGGAGGGTCACCGGGGCCCTGGGGCTGCTGGGGCCGGGGGTGATTTGGGTGCAGGTGATGGAAAAGCCCCTTGGGGGCTGCAGGTCCAGAATCCACCCAAAAAAATGCCTCTCTGCTGGGGATATAAAGAAGTAATTGTGAGGCAACTTGCAGCCAGGTCCCAGCTCCTTGCAGAGACCCTCCCATGACCCTTGGGTGCCCCATCTTCAGCATCCTCAAAGAAGCACCTCAGTTTCCCTTTATTAGAAATGTGTCAACAATTAGTGGCAGAAAATAATGTCGGGGGAGGAATGTCACCCAAGCCTGATGCAAGAACTCAGCAAACCAATTTGTTTTCTCTTGGGAAAGAGGCTGGGTTTGTTTTAGTGTCACGCTTTCAGAAGGCACCAAGAGGATGGGGACGAGTGGCCTGGGGTGTGCTGATGGGACGAGCATGACCGGAACTCTGCGCTGCTGGAAGGTGGAGTTTGTGGTAGGTTTGGGGCTGGAGCCTGTCCTCATGGCTTGTATCGAGCCCACATGGCTGCTGCCTGCAGCTCGGTGACTTTATCTTCTCTTTGGGACTTTCTGTTCTTTGGGACTCCAGCTGTCTCTTGTCTGACCTTCGCTCCTTGCACTGCAGAAAAGCACCGTCCTGCTTTTCTCCTCCTCTGCCTCCGATTTCTGCACCTGTGGTCAGCGCCGTGTCACTGGAGTGCTGCAAAAGCAACTGCCTTGGACTTGCCTTCCCCTGGTGTGTCTAGATTTTCTGCATCCCAACTCTTTTGGATGAAATGTTTCCTTCGTTCCTGTTTGAAAGATGCCCTATTTTCATAGTACCGAGTGAAAACAGGTTTGTGTGCGGAAAAGAGCCCAGTTGCTCTGTAGAACTCAGCTGCCATAATTATTCACTGCCAGTCCTCCTGCTTCCAGCAGCTGTATAATTTATCAGCTGTGTTTTGTGCTCCTTTCTCAATCAATGATGAAAACATTGATTAGTGTCAGGCTGGGACCGACTCCTGCAGAATCCCTCTAAATCATCTCTCGTTCGCTGATGACTCTTTGTTTTGGAGACGGGTTTGCAGCTCTCCATCCCGTTAATGTGGGCTTTATCGAGACTGTATGGTGCTAAATTTGTAATTAGGGTGTCACATGATATTAAGTCAAACACGTTGCCAAAATCTAAGCAAATAACGGCTACGTGGTAACCTTTGCCTACACACTTGTAATTTTCTCAAAGGATGAAATGACGCTCATGGAACAAGACATTTTCCATTACAGTGTGTATTTTTAATCCTTGAATTCTATATTAATTGAAGCCTGTGTGTCCCCTCCATTTTTCAATGTGGGTGTCATCCTGGACTGTTAACCAGGGCACCCACTTCACCCGCCGAGCACCACGTTAGCATCCTGCCAAGCTTGGCATCTCGCAAGGCTTCAGGCTTTTCAGCAGCGAGTGAACACAGCTCAGCCCGGTGCTGCTGGAGGGCCCTCGGGTGCAGATCACGCAGATCTGCTGAGTTAGAAACCCCCCAGATGTCACCCGAGATGCTCTCGGCTGTTAGTAGACCAGAGGGGATTTCATCAGCCTCGTGTCTTACATTCCCATCCGTTCTAAATGCAGAAGGGACGCACTGAGGGCCTGTCACTAGCAATGTGCCTCCTCATCTAGAGATGCTGGGGCTTCTCTGTGCTCGGAGATTTTCAGAATTCAGCTGGGTGATCCCTGAGCAAGGAGGTGCTGCTTTGACATCCTGCCTGGAGGTCCTGCCCTGAGCAGGAGATTCCACCCGGGACACCCAAGGTTGCTCCTGACCAAAATCTTTTTATGCTTCTCTAAGTCTATGAAACAAACCTGCAACATCATTAATGTTTCTTTTGTTCCTAGTGGATTTAGTGAACAACCTCTCACTGGTCGTGGCTTTGCCAGGCATGGATTTTCCTCTGTCCGTGTTCCCTTCTCCATCAATAGCTCTGCTTCATGTCTCACTGTGGCGATTGCTGCGTATTGATTGCTATCTATTGCTTTCTTCTTCTTCATATCTAATGTCATTTTGCTTCCAATTGCTGTTTGCAGGTTACCAACCTGCAGGATGGGCTTTCAGCCCAAGTCAGATCTTCTTGGTTCTGCAATATCAGCTTTTCTGCCCTGTTGCAAGCTCTATTCAAAAACCTGCTAATTTCCCACTCTAAAGGGGTTTTTTCCCCTCGATTTTCCTCGTAATTGTCACCATCTCTCTGAAGTTGGTGAAGCTGCTGGTTCCATGAGTGATAAAGAGACCAACAGCCATACCAGTCCATGGGAGAGTTAGGTGGCTCCGCAGCACGTTGGCAAAGCTGGCTGGCACCGCTGTGCCAAGGCCGTTCTGTCTGCCCCGGTTCCGAGGGAGGCTCTACACCTGAGCTGCTCTCCCCACCCTGGGGCATCTCTGCTCTCCCTACCTTGGAGCATCTCTGCTCTCCCTGGCAGTCCATTCCACTGCTTCACCATCCTTAAACAGTTTTTCTTTAGGTCTAACCTGAATTTCCCCACCACAGTTTAATCCAATTGCTTCTTGCCCTCTCCTGCCTTCAGCTTTGTACATAAGTGGAGTGTGTCTCTGTGGCTCCACTCAAGTCTTTAGTTTTTGGGGATGAACTGGTCCTACTCTCAGCCTTTGCTCACAGTCTGCACTCTCGCACCACCCGGCCCTTCCAGAGCTCCCTCTGAGCCCTCTCCAGCCAGCCCAGATCTCCCCCGAACCACCACAAACAGAGCTGTGCCAGGTCCTCTGGCTGGGGCCGTACCAGACCTGCGCACATGGGCATGTTTCCCTATTATTTCTCACACTGTGACATTCACCTTTTCCATGCAAACACAACATTCTTGGCTCTGGTTCAGCTGAAGATTTGCAGGAGCATCCAGCTCCTTTTCTGCAGAACAGCGACAGATCCAGCTGCTGCCCATCCCAAGCTCCTGCCGAATCATAGAATCCTAGAACCACAGACTGGTTTGGAGTGGAAGGGACCTTAAAGCCCATCCAGTGCCACCCCCTGCCATGGGCAGGGACACCTCCCACTAGCCCAGGTTGCCCAAAGCCTCATCCAGCCTGGCCTTGAACCCCTCCAGGGATGGGGCATCCACAGCTTCTCTGGGCAACCTGGGCCACTGCCTCACCCCCTGCACAGGGAAACATTTCTTCTTACTACCTAGTCTAAATCTCCCCTCTTTCTGTTTAGATCCCTTACCCCTTGTCTTGTTGCTACATGCCCTTGTAAAAAACTAAAAAGTCACCTTTCAGTCAGCACCTGTCTGATTTCACTGTGCACCTTTGGGGCTGCTCCTCTTCCACCCCGCAGCACAGCTTGGAAGTGGGACAGGGCAGGACAGCAGAACGGATAACCCCCCTGCACACACGGTAGCCACTCCCTTCCTATTGTATTCACAGTTGTGGAATTTGTTACCCTTGCCAACAGGGTCCAGCCTCCAGGATCCTTACAGCCTGCCCCTCTGTGCGGTGCCCCACCTGCAGCACATGGCACCTGTTTTGCTGCACCCTCACCATGGCCAGGAGCTGCTGATGGCCCCAAATGCGTGTGCAGCCCTGTGAGACCCTCCCTGTGCCGCTTCTTGTCATTCGCACAGGCACAGGTGCTTCAGGCAGAGGGAGGAGCTATGGAAAGCCCTGCAGTGTACACGATATGGCAAAGCCCAGCTCTCTTCTCTTCCTCACCTCCCTTTCAGCTTCTCACTCCTTCTGCCACAAGCATCGCAAATAGTTTCCTTCCACCCACCCAGAGGGAAAGGCGAAACGCATCCCCCCTCATCCTCCAGCTGAGCTCTGAGTCATCCTCCCCGTACGTTCCTACCTGTGTCCCTCCTTGGCCTCGCTCTGCGCAGGATCAGTCCCCACGTGCACGACGGCCGCTCCCTCGCGACGGGCAGGATCTCCGTGTTGGAGCGAGCTGGCTCTGCCATGCCCTGGGCTGCACGGAGCAGGGCTGCTGTGTTTCCAGCTCTGCCTGAGCCCTTTTCCCAACAGTTCATGGCAAACATGCAAGACAGCTGGAGATGGTTTCATTTCTGTGCCCAGCACCTTTAGATGCAGCAAGGGCTGGACATGGTGTAGGGTGGGGTTGGGGCAGAGCTTCAGGAGTGAGGTGTTTACAGGGACATGTTCGCACAATTCCCCTTTAGTAGCAACACTTTTTTTTTTTCCTCCATCTGAAGTATAACACGGGCACTTCAGACTTCAGCTTTTCTTCTGCTGCGTGGCACCAATGTCAGGACAAAGGCAGGCTGTTATTTTGCCAAACGATGAAATACGGAGATGTGGATGGAGCAACAACTGAGTAATCACTGAATCATTGAGCAATCAATTACCACGGGATCTGTTCCTGGAGCTGTTGCGGGAATCCCGACCTTGAGGAACCTCCACGGTAATGGCCAAGTCCTGCACCTCCACAGCTGCTGAATGGTCCCGGCCGGTGCTGGGGACCCTGAGAGGAAAAACTATCTCTGGTAGGTGCAAAATCAGCTTTCCTTCTCCAGGAGGGTGGTGCAGCATGGGAACACGTCACCCCGGGGAGGGGGATCGCCAGCCAGCAAGAAGGTCACAACTTGGCCAAGTGAAGTTACTCCAGCATTGATGACAGTTCTGCCTGACCACAGACCTCCAGGACCTTCACAGCAGAGCTTCCATGTTTCAGGAGAGAGGTTAAGGGATCTTTTCCCAGTACGAAATAGCCACACTCTTGTTTCCTTTGTTACATGGATTGGTTTTCCTTTATTCTGAGCAACCGGTTTATGTCAATTGGGTGCCGCTCACTCAGCCGACAGGAGTGCAGTGATGTTACCATCCCGCTCGGATCCTCCCTGCTGCCACAGCCGGTGCTCGTCTCTTTTGTTTCTCTCCACCTGCTGTATCATTTAGAAGAAAAAAGAGGAATATGCTGTTGTGCTGCTCTAGGAATGCTCACTCTCCTGTCAGCTCTCCTGACTCAGAAACATGCTGTCTCACCCAGAGTCTTCCCCTCCTGGGCAGAGTGACTTCCCTCACGGGGATTGGGGAGCACGCTTTTGAGCTGATCCCACCCAAGGATGGACACAGACCGCAGCAGTCGCCCGTGCTGCTGCTGCTCCCTTTCTTTGGGCTCCCTGGCAGCTCCTTTTGCCTGTGTTGGTTTTGAACATCACAGGCTCCATGCACAGTTGCTTGATATTGGGGCTCAGGTGCTGTTGGGCTCAGCAAATGGCCAGAAAACTGACTCGGTGGCAAGGAGCGAAGGCTTTCTGCTGGCACGGCATGGAGAGCAGGGCCGCGGGGCTGGGAATGCAGCGGGAGGGAAGGAGCGATGGGAAACCGTCTGGCTGTGTTTGAGATGGAGTTTGGGAAAGGACAAAGGGATTTGGGAAAGGACAGAAGGATTTATATAGTTGATGGGGTTGGGCACGCTCTTCTCCTCCCTTAAGTGGCTGAACTGTGTAATTATTACTGCTTCTATTACTTTATGAGTTGGCGCACGTGCAAATTAACAAGTGTATGAGTGAGACTGAGTCTGCCTTGCTCCAGTCTAACATGGCTTGCATTTAGAAAATAATTTTATCCTTCTGGGGCCACATTTTAAGGCAGGTTTGTTCAAGGCTTCACATTTCAAGCCCTCAGTCCTGACTAGGCTTCCCAGCATATTGCAGTACAAATCTAATAAGTAACCGGCATGGCCGAGCGGTGAGACATCTTTGTGGCTTTCGTGTGAGTTTGTGTCACCTGGCTGCTGCGCTGCCAGCAAGACCTGGCCGAAGCAGCCTTGTCGGGAAGGCAGCTCCAGACATCAGCCAGCAGAATAATAGCTAATTGAGTGTATTTCAATCATGAGATCCGCTGAAGGAAAGCAAACTCCACAGAGTAGAAGAAAATTGCATCTTAGAGTAATCTGAATGTGGGTAGATAATTAGGCCTATATTTCATGGGAACATTTGCTGGGCAACATAATGAAAAGGCCAGCAGCATAATTTTCTTTAAGTAGCGTGATGCCTCCCACTAGGGACGGGCCGTGCCAGTGCTGCAGGAGCAGGGAAAGGCATCGCCCGGCCCCAGGGGCTGTTGCTCATCCTCCCCATCTCCAGTGTCTGCTCAGAGGAACCTGCTAAGCCTCCTGCACTGCTCTCAGCAAGAAGGCAGCAAAATAAATCCCTCAGCCTCCAGCCAAACAGCAACCACAGCAAAGTCTGCTCAGGTTGTGCTTGCGGAGTCGGACAGCCCCAGCCCAGTCCAGTGCCACAATGGAAGTTTCCCAATGGGCAGCCATGCTGCTGCCACTGGACCCAACTTGGAAGAGCTCCTGCTCTGAGTCATTGTCTGATCCAGCCTGGAAAGTCAGTGGGGGCTGCCAAAGCAGCTCTGCAGCTGGGGTTTGAGTCCAGCTCTCTGTGCCCAGGAAACCCCCTCGTGCGAGAAGCCCAGTCTGGGGAGCGGCAGCGCGCGGTGCCCTCCGAGCTGTGCTCAGCCGGTGCGAGTGCTGGGCTTTGCCCTGAACGTGGGCGGTACGTGCTGCTCATGGGCTGCTGCACTCATGCCAAAAGCGTGCACCAGCCCCCAAATCCCCCCAGACTCTGGCTATGCATGGGAAGTAAAGCTCCAAGGCCTTTTTCAATGTTGTTTTTTCCAAATTTGGGAACGAAAAGCTCTGCTTTTCCCTGTCCTCCACCCCCACCTAAGCACAGATCCTCCCTTCCAAATCTCCAGTCTGGACCAGGGCTGCTTCTGGCTTGCTCTGCCAGGGACCTTGCTGCCTTGGGCAGGAGCAGACAGATAATGTAAAACAATCTTTGGCTCCTTCATCATGCTGAGAAAATGAGAAGAGTTGGGAAAGTGCAGTGACTTAGGAGGGTGGAGGAGAGGGTTTAATCTTTGAGGACAGGTAAGCCTGTAACCGGGGTAAGGGATCAGGGTCTAAAGGGTCTGAATTCCTCTCCCGCCAACGCTGCACTCATTAACGCATGGGGGCTGGTACATGTCACCTAACAGAAAGAAAGGCTGAGAGGCTGTATCCAGCCCTGATAATTACTGAGTGGGCCTTCTACTAAAAATAGGTGGGGGTGAGCTGGCCTAACATCAGGTCTGAGCGCTCCACAGCCCAGCTGGTTCTGAAGAACTCTTCATCCAGTGATCAGGACTATCTTTGGGGCTGCATTTGAACAAGCTTTTCTTTTCCGATGTCAAACACTTGGCCGTTTAGGAACAGCTCTGTCCAAATGAATCTGCTCAAAGCAAAGCCATAATTCTTGGCTAACTCTGACTTGCTAGCTATTGATGTTGCTTCTGTGATATATTGCCTAATTTTAATTATGCCCGTGTTGAGAAAGTTATTTTCTTATGGTGTCTCATTAGAGTGAAGTTTCTAATTGGTGAATTCAACAGGAACATCTTGAAGTGACTAAATTGGCCAAGCGGGAAGGTGCCTGGATGATCTCTGAGTGACCTCCTGGTACCTGGGAGACCTTGAGCTTCCCAGTGCACTTGGACATAACTCTTGGCCTCAAACTTTCGAAGCAGTGCCATGCAGATAAACCCCGACAGCTACTCCAGCTCCCCCACCGCCTTGGTTTTATCTCCATCTCTCAGGGCTGGTGGGACGTGTCAGAAGAGCTGAACTGGGAGGCCATGTTTATGGACAGTGGGCACATCAGTGTGTCCTCTTTTCAGTCTGGCACTTCGCCTGTCCATTACCAGTGCGCTTGGGCCAGTTGTTTGTGCAGAACGATGGGAACTGAGGGTAGGAGGCTAAAAATGTCCCTGCTTGAGCCAGTCCTCGCCGTGCCACCTCTGCAGTCTCAGCACATTGTGTGCTTGGGAGACACCTGCACCTCGGCTCATGCTGCGGTAACATACAGCCCTGGGAAATGTCCCTGGGAGGGGGGTCCCACACCTCCCTCGGCACTGCTAACCCTGGGATTCTGCCCTTCCCAGTAACTAAATCACTGGCTGTGGTATCTGCAGGGACCGACCACAAATGATCCTGGTCTCAATTTGGACCAAAGAAACTCCAGTCCTTTCACATGGCCAGTTAAACATCATGCTTTGTTCTGATTTATGCTAACTGTACTGCTGAGTCCCTTCCCACTACCTCGTAGGTTTGTGCTCCCTCCAAAGCCAGTGACCAGCGTGCGAGGCACAAACACAGCTTGGGTGGGGACAATATTCAGATGAACCTGGGAGAAAAAGAGGCCGTTTCTGAGGACAGGATCAGTGCAGAGCCCAGTGCTGCGCTGCTGAAGTTGGGACTGTTTGTCTCTGTGCATATCTTTCCAATTATTTGCTCTGGGTGTCCTGAGCCATTTCATTACCTCGTTATTCACTGCCATGAGGACCTTGTATAATTTTTTATAGTGTCTCATGTGTTTATGACCCTGAGTACCTTCAGCATCACCAGCAAGCTTTCTCTCCTTTCTTTCAATTCCTTTTCAAGATTGTTTCTGAATATGCTGAAGTGTGCAGAGCCCAGCACAGGTCCCTGTGGGGCTCCATTCAAGTTCTCCCTCTATTCAGGAGCCTATCTATTGATAGCTGCTCTTTGAGAATCCTTTCACCGGTTATTTATCTATTTCAAGCCTTTTCTGTTAATCCCATGGTAGCTGTGTTTCTGTGAGAAACTCCTGCGACAGACCTTTTGAGAATCCAGGCAGATCATGCCACAGGCTTATCAACTCCTGTAAAGAACTGCCATAGATTCATGAAGCATTCCTTTATTGAAGGAAAATCCACCTTTTTTTTTTCTTCCCAGTATTTTAGATGTATCCAACTATGCACTAATTGTATTTATTACAATTTCAATCAGCTTGCCGGGGGGACCTCAGACTTCATGGTCTGTAATAACCCCAGACTCTTCCCATCTGTCACCTTGAAGCTCGCGGACACTGAGGCTATGTTACACACAGTGATTACATGCTACAATTAAGTAATTAAAGTAATTCATTTCTGAGTTCCTCAGCACTTAGGTGAACCATGTCTGTCTGGTGAATTTGCACTCTTTGGTTTGGCTGTTTATTTTTCAACTTCTTCTGCTGACACTTGGATATGAGCCAAATCTGATGCCACATCCATATAAAGATGGCTTTTGGCACAGGAGCTTCTCTGAGCTTTTCCGCGCTGACTACAGATGCAAAATATTCATTGTTTTTCTGTTCTGACCTTATCTCCTACGAATGCTCCTCTTGCGCTGTAGCCAACTTCTGACTCTCCAGACTCCAACAGGCTTTCTGTGCTTGAATTGTTTGAAGTAGTATTTATTATTACTTGGCTCTGCTTTTTGCAGGTTGTTCCTGTGACCGGCTGTGGCTTGCCTTATTTCTCTTTTTGCATTTAAATGGTCAGGATACACATTCTTTTGCTTGTTTAGACAAAACCGGCTTTTCTAAACATAAAAAAGACCATGTCCCTAAAGTCTGAGAATCATCAGGCCATCTCATCTCATCTCATCTCATGTCAGCCTGATCTCAGACCTAGACCTACTCAGGTCTAAGGCTCTGGGTTTCCCACAAGAGAGAGATGTGCTGTTTGGTCCGACAGGATGCTGAGACACCAGATTTTTAGTGTGACACGTTTATACAGAGAAAAATCAGCACTGGCCAGGAGGAATTTTGCCTGGCTTGGGCTTCAGGATATTGCTCCTTCACCATAGGAAGGAGGGCAGCATTTCTCTGACCATCTGTCATGATTTTGGAAGCTGCTTTGGGGTGTGCTCCCCCAGGATGACATGAGCTCAGCAGAGAGAGCCCCACAAGCGGAGGTTTGGGGCTCAGGCGGAGGGACCACGGTGCTCCCTGCCTCCTCGGCCTGTTTGCCTCCCTGCGTGCGTCTGGAAGGCCTGTTGCCATGGAGAAGCGATGGGGAACAGTCTGCCTGACTTTTCCTAGCACGAAGCAAAGGCATCTCTCCAGCTGTAATGAGCTGGGGGCCCACTGTCTCCTCTTCTGTGCCACACTGGGGTAACCCAGACCCCCAAACGCCTCGGAGAAACCCAAAGGCAGAGAGGGAACCCTGACTGAAGGTAGGGAAGGGAGCAAGGGAGCTGCAGGGAGCTGGACCAGTGCTCGTGGAATGCTATGGAGCGATCGAGACGGGCACTTCTCAAGGGCACACAGACCAACAGGCAGTGGGGACTTGTTGGAACAAGGGAAATTCCCATTAGATATATGGAAAAAATCTTTCCCTGTGGGAGTGGTGCAGCCCTGGGACATGGACCGGAGCGGTGGTGGCATCTCCGTCCTTGGAGGTCTTCAAAACCCACCTGGCCAAGCCCCGAGCAGCCAACGTGCCTTGGAAATGAGCCCTATGCTGGGCTGGACCCTCCCAGCCTCAAAGAATGAGACCTTTCCAGGGAACAGAAAAGGGACGAGTTTGAGAGAGCTCCAAGAGGCACAAATGTGTCAGAGAGTGGTCTGGATGCAGGATGAAGGTGGAGGCATCCCTGCTTTTTAATTTTGGGAATCGACAGTACCGACACTGCTTCACTGAGACTCTTTAACTGCTTGCATGGCTCAAGTTCTTTATGTTTTTTGTTTTTTTTTTTTTTAATGTGCTCTCTGAAAAACAGATGCATTTTCTCTCATTTTCTGTTGTATAAACTCTTGGATGACATGACTGTACAACACAAACTGGGAGGGGGAACAGTCATGAGTAGTTTAATGGGAGTCATCTTCTGTGGGAAGAAATCCAATGCACTGGTGCTGGGGTTTGTTTTGTACCTGAAAAGCGTCACTCTGAGTGACTTTGGGCTGTTTCCAGGTAGTTCTGGTGGGGATTCTGGTGGGGATAGAGTACACCTGTCTGTCAGGTTTGGCTTTTGGGGGTTTTTTGGGGGGTTTTTTTGTTGTTGATTTTTTTTTCCTTTTTAAAGTATAGCATTTGCCATAACGGACAAAATATTTAAACATAGAAATAAAGAACGTTTTTTTTCCTTTAACTATGCAGGAAAGCACAGTCAAAAGGCTCGGGCTGACCTTATTTTTAAAGTATTTCCATGTGTGTCTCTTTTCTCCCTTCTTCTGACTGTGTGTGCACCTTCAGATCTCTCTGTGTTTCTAGTGGTGTGAAGCAAAAACCAACTCAGATGCGGTAGAGCTGATGCACACTCATGTGCTTCCAGCACACAGGACTGAGGCATACCTGCCCCAAAATCTGTTCACCAATGTCAGCACCTGGGATTGAGACCGTAATGTCTGAAGAAGTCTCACCCCTCAGTTCAGTGCTGTAATAGCAGAGCTCTGTTCATCCTGCTTGAGATACAAAACCCCATCGGAAGAAGAGCAACTCTCATTGGCAAGAGCAGCTCTGCGGAGCCAACGGGACATGCAGACAGATCACTTGGTGGCAGCGATGGAGCCGCCGATGTCACTTAGCACCTCTCCGGTCAGCTGCTCTAAGCTAAAGAGCAGGGTGACATCTTTATTTGACACACATGGCTATTTTTCCACTCACAGCTTGGGTCTGAGCAAAGATACGTGTCTGAAAGTTTGTTATTCACAGGGAATTCCTCAGTGTAGGACAAAATTCCAGCTGATGAGGTATTTACATCCTGCTCCTTGTGTCCACACACACCAGGGTAGTGGGGTACCCTATTCACCTTTTTTTT